>NC_046974.1:2255000-2287500 GCF_009769545.1 Cyclopterus lumpus
TTCCAGCAGGAAGCGAAGACACTCGCTCTGCTCGCCCGTGAGGTCTCGGCCCTCCTGGAGGATCTGCTCGGCCCGCCCCTCAACGGATCCGTCCAGTGTCACCTTAGTCACCGCGATCTTCCTGAGAGTTGGAACAACAAGGCGGCGAATGAGAAGGAGAAGATCAGCGACCCCCCCCCCCCACCCCCCCCACCCCCCCACCCCCCCGCAGATTGAATCAACAATGAACCGGGCTTTTTACTTTTCCCTTTCCGGCTCGGTGTCGGTCTTCAGGTTGTCGATGGCCGCTTTGAGCTCTTCGACGTCTCTGGCGTGCCGCCTCTTCCGAGTCTCCGCGTCCAACTTCTGCTGCATCCGCTGCTCCTTCAGCTCCTGCTGCTTTACCTCCTGCTGCTTCAGCTGCTTCAGGCACTCTGCCTCTGAGGGGAAGAGAGGAGCAGTCAACGAGGAGATGCTTGGAAGGCCTCCCAGCACACCTTTCAGGGTCAGGCCTGAGGTGTTGCAGCCGACAGATCTTCATCCACACTTCACACCTTCACGGAGCGCCATCAAGCATTAACCTTTGACACCAGAATGTGGTCTAAGCTGCATTCTCTCTACTGACCACCAGGGGGCGACTCCTCTGGTTGTATAGAAGTCTATACTTCATGTGTTAAAGCTGCATTCTCTCTCCTGACCACCAGGGGGCGACTCCTCTGGTTGTATAGAAGTCTATGCTTCATGTGTTAAAGCTGCATTCTCTCTCCTGACCACCAGGGGGCGACTCCTCTGGTTGTATAGAAGTCTATGCTTCATGTGTTAAAGCTGCATTCTCTCTACTGACAACCAGGGGGCGACTCCTCTGGTTGTATAGAAGTCTATGCTTCATGTGTTAAAGCTGCATTCTCTCTCCTGACCACCAGGGGGCGACTCCTCTGGTTGTATAGAAGTCTATGCTTCATGTGTTAAAGCTGCATTCTCTCTACTGACAACCAGGGGGCGACTCCTCTGGTTGTATAGAAGTCTATGCTTCATGTGTTAAAGCTGCATTCTCTCTCCTGACCACCAGGGGGCGACTTCTCTGGTTGTATAGAAGTCTATGCTTCATGTGTTAAAGCTGCATTCTCTCTACTGACCACCAGGGGGCGACTCCTCTGGTTGTATAGAAATCTATGCTTCATGTGTTAAAACTGAATGCATAACAAAATAACAAATTAAGGGAACTATGTCATGTTTAACTTAATATTTATTTTAAATAGTTAGGTAATTGGAGTATGACAGAGTATATTTGTAGATTTGTTTTGATCCTTAAAGTAGTTAAAGGTGCTAACTCCTCATGGGCCGTAGCAGCAGGTCTCACCCCGCTCCTGGATCTCTGACTGCAGGGCGTCGCAGCGCTGCCGCTGCCGCTGCAGCTCCAGGCTGAGCTGCAGCGGCAGCGCCTGCTGCGCCTGCGCAGCGACCAGCGGCTGCAGCTGCAGCTGCTGCTCCAGCTCGTCCTCCTTCCTCTCTTTGGCGTGCACGCGCTGCTTCAGGTGCTCGATGCACTCTTTCTTGTCCTTCTCCAGCGCGTCGTACCGAGAGCTCAGCTCCCGGTTCCGCTCCTCCCGCTGGTCGTGGACCTGCTGACACCTGCGGGTCGAAGACGCGTTCAATGTTGTCGGTGAGATGAGGGTTTGTGATACAAAAGACTGCACTGAGTGTTTTATTTAGTAAAACAAGATCAACTTAAATGAGCCCCATCCACCACCATAGATATGTATGTGTATAGATATACATATATTTATATCTATAAACATATATATATATATATATATATACATATATATATGTATATGCATATATATATATATATATAATGTATATATATATGAATATATGTACATATATATGTATATATATAGATATGCATATATGTATATACAAATATGTATATACTATTTGTTGTATACATATATATACTTATACATAAATAGTATATACATACACATATATATATATAAAATAAAATAGTATATATATACAATTTTATTTATTATATACAGTATATATATGTATATGTATACTATTTTATATATATATATATATTAAATAAAACAGTTTGATACACATCACGTAATGATCTGCAAAAGAGTGGAACAGGAACTGAAATCATTTAAATTACCAATCACATTAGGAAAAAGCTGCTCTAAAATACATAAAAATAACAGACTATACCTTAAAAAACGGTTATAAGTGAACCTCACACACGAACCCACAACGCTTGGTTACATTAGTTACATCATTTATAGTGTTTTATTGTACTTACTTTTACACTTTAATGCAGTATTATTATTATATTGTATTATTATTTTGTGACCTAACATTTTAGTTATCTTTGTTCCAATCAGCCAACAGTTTTATTTGTATTTTTAATTTAAATGTCATGAAGAAACATCTTAGAGACACAAAATGAGCTACACAACATTTATATTTGTATCAGTTTGGTTACATTTACGAAGTTTAAAAGATACAACTAGAGCATGTATCTTACTTTATACATCATTATCTGTTTAAATGAACTCTTCAGGACGTAACGATACCTCCCGCAGAAGAGAAGCAGTGTCTCACCTCTCAATCTGCTCCTCCAGATATGTAATGTGTGCCAATAATAACGACTTCTCGTCGTCCTTGGAACCGATTAAATCCGCCATAGTTGTGTTTGTCTTCTCCAGCTGTATTTCAACGTTTTTAGTATCCAACTGTAGGCTTTTAAAAAGGCTTTTTAGGGTATTTATTTTGAAAGAATTCAAGACGGGAAAATAAAACCGTTAGAGAATGCTGCGTTCAGGGTCCGCACGGAAAGTGCTTTACTATTCAGACAAACTGACCAATGAAGACTTTTCAGAGATATAATATGATATAATGTGAATATAAATATATATATATATATATATATATATATATTATTCTTATTATATAATATAGTGTACATATAAATATAATATGATATAATATATTATAATTAGGGCTGGGCAATCCATTAACGCCGACAATAATGTCGTGATGCGTTTGTAACATAGTTGAAAAGGTTAAAGTTACATCCCGCTAAATGGGAAAACTACGACACCTGCTGTTGTAGGGGCTTAACACTGGAGGGGCTTAACGCTGGGAGGGGCTTAATGCTGGGAGGGGCTTAACGCTGGGAGGGGCTTAATGCTGGGAGGGGCTTAACGCTGGGAGGGGCTTAATGCTGGGAGAGGCTTAACGCTGGGAGGGGCTTAATGCTGCTGCGCACATTGACCGAGGACATGGAGAAATGCACTTTTAAATGTACATTTTCATTTAAAATCTCTACCAGACGGCGTAGTTAATAAAAGCAAAGCTATTTGTAACCACTGTAAACTGGAGTTATCTCATCACCGGAGGACCACGAGCATGAAGTACTACGAGCATTAAAGTACTACGAGCATGAAGTACGTCTTAAAGGCGTTACACAGCATTGAAACAACCAGTGGAGCGAAACTTCATCAGACTACTGCGGCGTGCGGGAGAACTGTGATAAACCAATGCAGAACAATGAACACATGAAACATGAACACATGAAACATGAACACATGAAACATGAACAATGAACACAAGAACAATGAACACATGAACCATGAACACATGAACAATGAACACAAGAACAATGAACACATGAAACATGAACACATGAAACATGAACACATGAAACATGAACACATGAAACATGAACAATGAACACAAGAACAATGAACACATGAACACATGAACACATGAACCATGAACACATGAAACATGAACACATGAACACATGAACCATGAACAATGAACACATGAACCATGAACAATGAACACATGAACACATGAACCATGAACAATGAACACATGAACCATGAACACATGAACACATGAACCATGAACACATGAAACATGAACACATGAACACATGAACCATGAACAATGAACACATGAACCATGAACAATGAACACATGAACACATGAACCATGAACAATGAACACATGAACCATGAACACATGAACAATGAACACAAGAACAATGAACACATGAAACATGAACACATGAAACATGAACACATGAAACATGAACACATGAAACATGAACACATGAACACATGAAACATGAACACATGAACACATGAACCATGAACAATGAACACATGAACCATGAACAATGAACACATGAACACATGAACCATGAACAATGAACACATGAACCATGAACACATGAACACATGAACCATGAACACATGAACAATGAACATATGAAACATGAACACATGAACCATGAACACATGAACAATGAACACAAGAACAATGAACACATGCACCATGAACACATGAACCCATGAACCATGAACAATGAACACATGAACACATGAACACATGAACAATGAACACATGAACAATGAACAATGAACACATGAACAATGAACAATGAACACATGAACACATGAACAATGAACACATGAACACATGAACCATGAACAATGAACCATGAACAATGAACAATGAACACATGAACACATGAACACATGAACCCATGAACACGTGAACCATGAACACATGAACAATGAACACATGAACAATGAACACATGAAACATGAACAATGAACCATGAACACATGAAACATCAACAATGAACCATGAACACATGAACACATGAACAATGAACACATGAACAATGAACACATGAACACATGAACACATGAACCCATGAACACGTGAACCATGAACACATGAACAATGAACACATGAACAATGAACACATGAAACATGAACAATGAACCATGAACACATGAAACATGAACAATGAACCATGAACACATGAACACATGAACAATGAACACATGAACAATGAAATATAATGTGAATATAATATAATATACTATGATATATTATCTTAGAATAGAATATAAATATAATATATTATTCTATGATATATTATAATATGATATAATTTAAATATCCATATAATATGATATAATATAATTTAATATGATATAATATTATGTGAATTTAAATATAATGTTGTATAATGTTATAATATAATATAAATATAATATATTATTCTATGATATATTATAATATGATATATTTTGAATATAAATATAATATGATATAATATATTATGATATAATTTAATATGATATAATATACATATATATATAATAATGTGAATATTAATATAATTGCATTCAAGGACTGCTTGTTAAGAGTTTTCCCTTTTCAAACATAAAGAAAACGTTTAGAATTAGTCTGGATTAAACCAAAATAAAACCAAATAAACCAAATAATGAAAATGTAAATTAATCTCCATGAAATGCTGGAGAAATGAAAGCTTTTCATTGCAGTGTGGAAGATATGGAATTCCTATTTTCATATGCAGCTACATCCACTTCAGAGGAACAGATTTGCATGCTGGGTATTTTTCATTTCCTCTGTGTGTGTGTGTGTGTTGCAGCTCCTCCTCGTCACCAGCAGAGGTCAATAAAAGCTTGTTTTGTGGTGGAGAAACTCTCTCAGCTCCACCTGGAATGCAAAAGAAAGGATGAGGTCAACAGGGTCCACGATGGGACTGTTTTTCCATAATACTACTATTGACATTTATGAACTACAGGAAGGTTGAAGGGTTTTAATGCAACTACTCTGTGTAGTCATTTAGTACATTAGGAAAAGAATAACAAGTACAAGGGCACTAAATAGACAACAAATTACACTAAATAAGACAACAAATTACCCCCCCAACCCGAGTTTTACATGCCAGTAGGGACATTCAAAACTATTTTAGTCATGTTCAGCGTGTATCATTGCCCTTTTTATGCCAACTTATATCACACATGAAATCAGCCACATGCAGCCTTGATTTTATTCCTACTAAATTTCTCAAAGAGGTTATTGGCACTCTAGGGCCCAGTATTTTATTAATTATTAATAGCTCCTTAGCAAGTGGTACTTTCCCATCGATTTTTAAACATGCAATCGTACAATCGTTTCCAATTTTAGGCCAATTTCAAAACTTCCATTTTTATCAAAAGTTTTAGAAAAAGTGGTTTCAACACAACTCCTAGAGTTTATGAATCATAACAACATATTTGAGAAATTTCAGTTTTAGAGCACTTCATAGCACAGAAACTGCCCTCCTCAAGGTAACTAATGACCTCCTTTTAGCAGCAGACAGGGGGGAGAGCTCCTTTTAATTCGTTTAGACCTTAGTGCAGCTTTTGATACTGTAGATCACGCCATTTTAATCGATCGCCTCAAAACCTGGGTTGGCATCAAGGACACTGCACTTGGCTGGTTTTATTCTTACCTTTTAAAAAGATCGTACTCGGTCACCATAGGTAATCACTCGTCTTCCACGACTCACATTACCTGTGGTGTACCACAAGGTTCAATTTTAGGTCCACTTTTATTTTCTATCTACATGCTTCCACTCGGCCAAATCCTCCAGCGACACAACGTATCTTTTCATTGCTATGTGAACTAGATCATCATCATCATCATCATCATATCATCATCATCACCATCATCATCATCATCATCATCATCAACATCATCATCATCATCATCAGTAGCAGCAGCACTCGGCTCTGGCTCTGTTTTGATCTCCCCTTCTTCCCGCCGTCTCCCCTTTGGCCCCTTTTGTTGTGGCGGGCCCTGCCAGAGGTCACCCGGGGTCACGCTAGAATGAGAGAGAACGAAGGTTAGTGCCTTCAAACTCCACTAATAACCCCCACTGCGCCCCCCTCCCTCCTCCAGGGCCATATTTCATAGCGTCTCTCTCCACACAGAGAGGCTGCTTGCATCCACGCGTCTGGTTCACATTAAAACGAACACATGTGGTCTCGGTTTTGAGACGCGCGGCCCGACACGATAACCAGCCGTATGAAAAATGGATTTCTCAGGCGGCGGATTAAGGCTAATCTTTGTTCAGGGTTTCACTTTAAACAGGAGGTATCGTAATGACAGGAAGTGCAAGACTCGAGCCCTTTGTTACAAACATCGCTGCGATGGGGAGCAGATAGCGTACGTTAGATGTTTCAGCTCAGACTTATATACATATATATATATATATATATATGTATATATATCACATGTCAGAGGTTTCTTTTACGACTGGATATTACCGTAAAAAGCGAGACAACTTTTTCTGTCCACAACCTAAGGTTTACTCTCCGGGCTCTCACACAATGGCTCAGTGTTTAGTTCAGGGACACATGGCGGTTGATGGGCACATTAGTTGTGGCAGAGATCAAACCTGTGACCTTTTTTTTTTTTTATGACCGGACAATATATTTGACCACCAGACCACCCTGCAACTCCAAAACCGCCACTGGATACTTTAATAAAGTCTCTTAAAGTGGTATTCTATATTTTTCTTTACAAAAATGTAATTAAAAGGAACACAACAATAAGAGCTGCTAACCACTGACCTTTGACATCTACATTGACATCTTCAGGGGAATTAATGCGCCGCCTTTAGTTACCTTTTGAATACCAATCATCCAAAAAGCAAGATAACACACCTACAGTAACGAAGAGGGAACGTTGTCTTTTCACTCTGCTTCCCTTCAATCACCTGAAACCAACAGGGAGACCTTTCTCACCTCACTGAGCTTCACTGAGCATGAATACGGGAACACACACACAGCTGCTTGCGTTCAAACGGCGAGACAAAGTCCTCGTCTGGCAGGTCTTAGGATTTATAAAAGAGTTGATTCGCTGAACACCTCGTCAAAATATAAAGTCAAACCGTAGATATCAAGTCCAGGTTCAAGTTGCGATTTGTTTTGAAGGTGCGTCTGAAAGTCAACAGACTAATCATGCAACTTAAAAGAATAGTTAAGATGTTTTAGGAAATACGTCTCTCTTCTGCCACCGGGCAAATGGGATTCTGGGTAATGTAGTTCCTAACAAGTTCACATCAGAACATACACCTGTTAGAGGAGGAGATTGACACCACTGTCATGGTCTGTACGATAAATATGACGCTAGAGGCAGTGGATAGCTAGCTTAGCTTAGCTTAGCACAAAGACTGGAAACGGTCGGAAGCAGCTAGCCTGGTTCTGAAACAAAAACAACAACAGCTCCCCATTTAAAGTTTGTTTTATACACGAGATATAACATGTTAAAGCGTGAGCTGCAGAGATGCTTGTTGGACAATCTTTTATTTAGGTTACGAATGTTCTGAAGGTCCCAAAAATAGAAAGTTGAGAAGCTTAAACGATTGATATGAATGAGAGAAAGCGCCTCCTGCCGTCATTAAACAGAGCAGTTAAGTTCAGTGAAGAAAGGATCGGATTCATTTAATCAATTATGATCCTTATAATCTAATCGGGGCATTCCTAATAAAAGTCATATCGATCTTCTAATACAACATGTGGAACGATTCCTTCAACAATCTCCTCACTTTAGCACCTTATCTGTCGAGTCCAATAACAGTCAACAGTGCCTTGCTCAAGGGCACTGCAGATGTACCATGCTGCTCCAGGATTTAAACCAACAATCTAGAGGACAGACGCTCTCTTCTCCATCCTCTACTTTATTGTCACATTCAAGTGTTAAAAAACAAAACTGGTGTAATATAAAATGTGTGTGGGCGTGTGCGACAAAGTGTGTTTTGATGACTCGAGAGTTAAGCAAGTCGAGTCGTCGGCATGCACAACCACCATCACACACACACACACACACATAAACACACACACATAAACACACATGTGCACTTCAGTTGTTTTTCTGCATTTCTAGCAAAAAGGAAAACACGATGATCTGCGCGGCGATAAACAGATTCCATTCATATCGGAGCAACAGCTGCTGCGTCAGGACCAGATGGAAACCGCTAAATCTTTCCATCTGAACATTTCAGCTCAATTCCAACGAGACAAAGAGATCGTTAGATGAAAGCCTGGAACTCACTTGCAGCTGTCAGATCGGGATCAGAGATATTTATGTTGTAAACTAATACAAATACATGGATATTGAATGAAAGGTTTTTGAACCTATTTGGACTCTGGAGGAGTGACGTAGAGACACTGTATACCTGTCAATCACCTTGTAGCCCCGCCCTAAAGCATCCTCTGCTTCATGGTCTGTTTGACTCTAAATGACCATAATTTACTAAATGAACATCACGCTGTATTGAAGAAGACTTGAAACTAGAGATTGAGACCAAAAACTAATGTTTACAATGTTTACTGAGGGAATACATCAAGAGAAGTAGAGTCATTTATATAGACTTCTATACAACCAGAGGAGTCGCCCCCTGGTGGTCAGGAGAGAGAATGCAGCTTTAACACATGAAGCATAGACTTCTATACAACCAGAGGAGTCGCCCCCTGGTGGTCAGGAGAGAGAATGCAGCTTTAACACATCAAGCATAGACTTCTATACAACCAGAGGAGTCGCCCCCTGGTGGTCAGGAGAGAGAATGCAGCTTTAACACATGAAGCATAGACTTCTATACAACCAGAGGAGAGAAACAGTTTACTGATCAATCAATACTTTACTTGCCTTTAAGTACTTTAGTTAAAATTACAGAATTGTACTTGAAGTGGAGGATTTTCACAGTGCGGTATCAGTACTTTTACTTCGGTAAAGGATCTGAAAACTTCTTCAAAATAGTTCCAGGTCAGCAAAATACAACTGTGTCTTTCTAAGATCCAGCATCTTGTGGCTATTGGAGAAACGCCTCAAAACATTTTGCTTTGTTTTTGTCTTATTTCTTAACTTTTATTGATAGATATTCCCATTTTAACAGTGGCGGCCCCTGAAGTCCCTGATATCCTTATACTCATTATCAACCTCGTACCACAGCGTACGCAACATGTTTAACCATTATTTTGAATGGGTGTCCTTTCATTGTGCTTTAAATTACATCCTTACCTACCTCAATCAGCATGTTGTGTTTTCAGCATTTTTTCCCTGCACCAGTGTCACTCACGCAGGTTCCTATATATTTACTGGACTTGGCAGTGACTCGGATCCTGATTTCCAGGCGTATTTCTTTTCTAATTGAGAGCTGCTGTCATGCGTTGGACTGCTGCCACCTCTTGTAAAAAGTACTGAGGAGGAGAATGTATTGGGACCATCTGTGGGGAACACGAGATAGCTTGTTTTTATGATTCACGAGAAGACAATGGCCGGAGCCGGTTACTGTTAGAGCCACAGGGATAACAAACCTGCCAGAGATCAAAAACACTCTGAAACACAATAAAGATATATAGTGCATGATCGAGATTAACTTACAAACCTTTCTTAGACTCAAAACAGAAGTTATCTCATTGGTTGAGTTCCATCTGAAAAGACAAAAATAGAACAATGATAACACATAAGAGAGAAAGAAAAGAGCTGAAAAGACACATTTTAACATGTTGTTATAATAAAAGACATCATTAAGGCTCACAGTGTTCAAAGCTTCTGACTATCACGGATTATCTAAGGGGAGCACGATATCCCGTTAGCTAACAAGTAATGCAGCTAGCACCAGCTAGCTTAGTCACAAGGATTTGAAAATGTCAGTTTTTGGTGTAACCACAAATTTATTTAAAAGAAATATTTCAACACTTAAGTAAAATCATGTTTCTTTCCTTGTGTCTGTGCGTAGGAGCTCAGGCTGTTCTCTTAGAGCATTTGTAGCTTTACCTACGAAAATGTATTAATTAAACTAAAACTGGTCTTTCAGCCGGGAGACCGCTATTGGTGAGGCGTGTGCAACGGGAAGTCAAGGCGCATTTATTTGTCACGTAACTTGCGTATTTCAGTAAAGGCACCTCCGTTATTTTAACCCAAACAATCTTTTCGTAAACCAAACTTAAACTTAAGTATTTCCCGATCTTCTCCTAAACCTAACTAAGTATTTCACGATCTTTTCCTAAACCTAAGTATTCCACGATCTTTTCTTAAACCTAACTAAGTATTTCACAATCTCTTCTTAAACCTAACTAAGTATTTCATGATCTTTTCATAAACTTAACTAAGTATGTCACGATCTTTTCGTAACCCTAACTAAGTATTTAACCATCTTTTCTTAAACCTAACTAAGTATTTTACGATCTTTTCTTAAACCTAACTAAGTAATTCACGATCTTTTCTTAAACCTAACTAAGTATTTAGTCATGTTTTGAGGAAACGTTTTCGCACCAATGTCACTCAGATATGCGTCTGTACACTATGTCGAAAAGACAGGAACACGGTCATGATTATTACATGTTATTGTGTTACTATCTTTTGTCGCCTGACACACTAACGGCTTAAATAAGAGGGTGAGGTCACCTGACCGATCCGGCGTGGGCTCCAGCTCAAATTGGCCTCCGTACGCAACACATCTGCATCCAGTAACATTGATTATAGTCTCGTGTCCAGAAATTACAAGCGTCACTGTCTCATGAAGCCTTTCCCTTTCTCCTCTTTCATTACACTCAGAAGATAACGGGCCTGATGTGGTGCAGAGCTGGCAGTCAGTCAGGCAATCGCATTTTATTAGAGCCCTTTTTTATTTCATGTCCACATAGCCTTCAGAAACCTGACAGCCATTACACGGGAAAGCTTTGCTAAATTCTTTTCTGCTATTAGTGGTTGTAATTATAGAAGTGAATGAACTGACTCACAGAGTTTCTTTTATTTTTCGGAGGTGGGTCAGAAACCTCTAGTGGGAGCATTTTATGTCACAGCTGCAAAAATAAATGAACAGATTCCCACACTCCTTCCATTCTCATATAAAACTGCACTTCACACACATTGTGTCCACCCTTTGATGTTATAGCGGTTCCTCTTCTTATCCGTAGTTTGGCATTTTGGGAAAACATTTGCTTTGTTTCAATCGAAAGGTGGTTAGCTTATGTTAGCGGACAGGAAGCCGCATCACAGGATATCTGGTTGGGTTTATTCGTACAAAAATAGAAATATAAAATGTGTTTTTTTAGTTATAGGCCGGAACTTTAAGAACAGAAACTTATGTTCTCAGCTGGTTGGTTTGTACCGATCTAACAAACGGGATATAACATGTTAATTAGTGAGCTTTAAAATTGTTGGTAGGTGTTTTCTTGATCTGAAATCCAAGCTAACTGTTTCAACCTGCTTGCAGTCTTCATGCTAAGCTAAGCTAATCTTCTGATGCCAACGGTTTTACACTTCATAGTTTCCAGGTGTCCGGATGCTTTAAATGTAGTGAAGTGTCTCCAGTGGGAGCTGTGTGACGTTCGATAAATGTCCTCAGGTGATCTCACTTGAGTCAGCGTCGGACAAATCTGAAGACGGAAAGTTTGAAAATACAAATAATCAGGAAGTGAGACTATCCGTCTCCTCAGGTAGGTTGGAGGCTCCAGGCTGAATTAGCATAACACACCTAAATGTACTGCTGGCGGTTGGTTGAGTTGCATTGTGGGTAAAGCAATGTATATTCATAACATGTATGACGTCTTACGAAAAGTTACTCCTCGTTTTTCATGTGTTTTTCCTCCTAAAGTCCAGCAACACGTGTTGATAAAATATACTTCCGTCTTCCCAGAAAATAATTTAGTTTGGGCAGAAAAACTACTCAGTTAGGTTTAGGAAAAGATTGTCTAAATTGTCTAAATTAGGTTTAGGAAAAGATCGTAAAATACTAAATTAGGTTTAGGAAAAGATCGTAAAATACTAAATTAGGTTTAGGAAAAGATCGTAAAATACTTAGTTAGGTTTAAGAAAAGATTGTAAAATACTTAGTTAGGTTTAGAACAAGATCGTAAAATACTTAGTTAGGTTTAAGAAAAGATCGTGAAATACTTAGTTAGGTTTAAGAAAAGATCGTAAAATACTAAGTTAGGTTTAGGAAAAGATCGTAAAATATTAAGTTAGGTTTAGGAAAAGATTGTAAAATACTTAGTTAGGTTTAGAACATGATCGTAAAATACTTAGTTAGGTTTAAGAAAAGATTGTAAAATACTAAGTTAGGTTTAGGAAAAAAGATCGTAAAATACTAAATTAGGTTTTGGAAAAGATTGTAAAATACTAAGTTAGGTTTAGGAAAAGATCGTAAAATACTTAGTCAGGTTTAGGAAAAGATCGTAAAATACTTGGTTTCCGCCCTTACCAAGCTTCCTCACAACATGGCACCTTGGGCTGTGACTCTCTTGCTTATATCTGCAGCACCAAAGGATTGTGGGTCAGAATAGCCAGAAAAAACACGCTGGTTAACATCCTGCAGAATGTGACCGCATGTAGTACAACATTCTGGTATTTCTGGCATTCTGCATTTGACATACTTTGTTTTAGGACATTCTTAATCTTTAACTGGCATATTAAATAGTATACTACATGTTTACTGCATCAATTCAAATTATTTATTTTTAACTGTTCATTATGCTAAATTGGTGGACTTTTCACACAAATAACAACATAGTAATAATTATTATAATAATCAGCGGGTAGTATTAAGCTTTTTTTTTTTACCAAAACGTCAAACACATGTCCTCCATATTTATTTTGGGAATTATGGAGTTTTAGTTGCTGTATCTGAGAGGTGTTTACATCCTACATTGTCAGATATTCTGATGGTTTATTCCAGTATTTTCTTTTTTATTTCACATATTTAATTTTCTGCCTGGCATTTTACTCCTCTAGGCGTGTGCAGAGTCCAGTGCGAAATATCTCCTAATATAGTGTTTTTAAATTAAGGATTAAGTATTCCACACGTTGAGAACATTTAAATTATAGGGTAATAAACTATCTTTAAAAAAAACCATCTAAAAATGCAGTTTTTGGGGACATGCTCAACTTTAACTTAAGAGGAGAATAACAACCCTTATTTGGTGCTTGTGGTCACATTGGTTGTGAGGAAGTTGTGAAAGTCAGTAAAACAGAAACATCACTTTAATTCCCACATCTGCACTGCTTAACATATTATAAACTATCCTGCACATAAAAAGCATTTTAAACAGACTTGTCTTGTTTTGTGGTGGTTAGTTTTCAGGTTATTATAATGCTGTAATATCTACACACTGTTTCTTTGTGTTTTATAGAATTACTTCATATTGGGCTCTTTGGTTTCCATAAACTCGGAGAACCACAGGTGGGTAACAGAGACATCATCATCTGTTTTGAGTTGACGTGCGCGCGGCGGAGAAAGGGTTAAGAGTCACGTGGTAGCGGGTGCTATCATCAGCCCTGGGCTGTAAAAAAAAAAAAAAAAATGTGTATGTGGAGGAAAAAACTGAGTTTTTAGGAGAACAAAGAAATCGGAGTGTATTTAAAGAGAAGCGCAGCCGCGGACCCCGCAGCACGCCGTGACGCACCCGGACCTGCTCGTGCACCGGTTCTCCCGACGTGCGCCGAGGATGCGGACTTCTCTGCTCGTGTGCTGCTGCGTCTTCACGCTGCAATGCCTCCCCGCGCGGGGGTCCGGCGGCGGCCACGGACTGGCCCCGGTGAGTTGGACCACGCTGGTTGTTTTTGTAAACTTTTTGCAAACAAAAACAACAACAACAACAACAACTTGTGCAGAAGTTTGGAGGTTTTTGTCGGTCCCGTTTGAAGTGTTGCAGCGTGGGAACTTATGCATTTTAAAGGAATCTGCAGAATCGCAGACTTCAAAGCAGAATTTGATGCAAAGTATTATACGGTGCAGGTTAATGTACGAAGCATTTCTTAAAGCTTTCAAGTGCCACTTTTCTGCAGCGAAATGCGCGCGCACGTGCACGCACGCTCCTTTTGCAATATTTCGTGTGCAGACATATAAAGCAGCATGACTCTTAAATACTGGCCTCCTTAGTGTGCGAGACATTTCTTTCAGGATGGAGTGTCACTTTTCTGCATCGAAAACGCACGTGCACGCATTCACGCGCGCGCACCAATTGTATGTGCAGACTTGCGAGTCTTTTCCCTTCAAAGTGATGTATGCAGAGAAATGCGCACGCGTGCACGACACTTAATGTTGTTGTTGAGAAAATGGCTATTTTTAACTCGCGCGCACAGGTGCTGACCTGTCACTGTAATTACTTTGAAGAAATCACTATCATCACTATTTGTTTATTTTGTAGTGTCTGCTCAGCATGCAGCAGCAGCCACGCCAAACACATCCTGACGTCTGCGTGCGTGCGTGCGCGTGCGCGCTTGACAGCCAGGTCAAAAAAAACATAAATGTTGCTGAGTTCCCCCTCGTCAGCAGGACAGGAAGCAGTAATAACAGGTCTTAGAGGCATTTTGTCAACAACACCATAAAAGACGGGGTCCTCCATATGGAGCCGTCACGATGGCGTCTGTGGCACGCGCTGCCTCAGCAGTCACGTGTTCGTGTGGCTTAATCATGTTGACTTGCACTCGTTTATCAGCCTCACTTTGCTGTGGTTGCACACTTCACCACATGCTGCTGCTTTAATGCTTTGGGTTGTAATTCTGCATCATATTTATGACACCGCCTTTGTTCACAGCGGACCTTTATTTACACGGAAGAGGCTGGTTTAGCGTGCATGCTTCTTCTTTTCTCCCCCACAGGAATGTCCTGTTTACAGGTACACAGAAACAAGGAATTCATCAAAACACACAGATAAGCAGTTCCACGGAAGAATGTGGCGGTTTATACTGGGAATGCTCCGTGGGGTTTTTATTTTGAGGAGACTGTACAGAGATGTTTAGAGTCGAGAGCTTTCCACAGAAATAAACACAACAAGGTTGGAAGTAACTCAGGGGGAGAAAACAACCAATTGTATTTTGGTTGTATAGAAGTCTATGTATGCTTCATGTGTTAAAGCTGCATTCTCTCTCCTGACCACCAGGGGCGACTCCTCTGGTTGTATAGAAGTCTATGTATGCTTCATGTGTTAAAGCTGCATTCTCTCTCCTGACCACCAGGGGCGACTCCTCTGGTTGTATAGAAGTCTATGCTTCGTGTGTTAAAGCTGTATTCTCTCTCCTGACCACCAGGGGGCGACTCCTCTGGTTGTATAGAAGTCTATGCTTCATGTGTTAAAGCTGCATTCTCTCTCCTGACCACCAGGGGCGACTCCTCTGGTTGTATAGAAGTCTATGCTTCATGTGTTAAAGCTGCATTCTCTCTCCTGACCACCAGGGGGCGACTCCTCTGGTTGTATAGAAGTCTATGCTTCATGTGTTAAAGCCGCATTCTCTCTACTGACCACCAGGGGGCGACTCCTCTGGTTGTATAGAAGTCTATGCTTCATGTGTTAAAGCTGCATTCTCTCTCCTGACCACCAGGGGGCGACTCCTCTGGTTGTATAGAAGTCTATGCTTCATGTGTTAAAGCTGCATTCTCTCTCCTGACCACCAGGGGGCGACTCCTCTGGTTGTATAGAAGTCTATGCTTCATGTGTTAAAGCTGCATTCTCTCTCCTGACCACCAGGGGGCGACTCCTCTGGTTGTATAGAAGTCTATATAAATGACTCTACTTCTCTTGATGTATTCCCTCAGTAAACATTGTAAACATTAGTTTTTGGTCTCAATCTCTAGTTTCAAGTCTTCTTCAATACAGCGTGATGTTCATTTAGTAAATGATGGTCATTTAGAGTAAAACAGACCATGAAGCAGGGTGTGCTTGAGGGCGGGCTTACTGGGATTGACAGGTCTCTACCAAAGTGTTATCCGGTCTGGAAGGTTCTTCGTGTTTTCGTCATACAACTTTAATCCTTCCAAAGTGTGTTTTTAGTTCAAGAAAGGTAATTCTAACCATTTTGGTCGCCTAAAGATCTTTCAGGAAAGATGTAGAAAGGTGGCACCTGCTTTCTGATTATTTACGTCGTACAAGTCATGGAAAGTCGTCAAGCTGTAAATCTGTCAGTATTCCTTATTTCAGCCAAGTGACAGCAAGAATGTACGACTCTGCGTTGCTTTAATCGGCTGGTTCTTAACCCCGGGGTCACATAATGATTAACAGAAGAGAAAAGGATAAAAAAGAAGAAAAAAAACATATTCTCTTATTTTCTCAGACTTTCCTCTAATCTCTGTTTTCGGACTCTTCCTTTGTGTCGATTCATTAGAATCCACACATTTAATCCACAGTCATCAGAAGCCGTTACGACTCGTCTTCGTTGAAAACAATGCAAACAGGTTTCCACTCGTGGAGAAAAGACTAATTTCTAGCAACACATTTTTTAGAGCCGTTGCACCTGCGATGACAGCGTTGTTATGTCTGCTGGTCAACTCGCTGGAAAGTCTAATCTGCAGGTTCTTCAATTTGTCGTCCCCCCCCCCTGGTGTTGAAAAAAGAGTGAGTGATCACACAGGCCCGGACAGGCCTCGGTGTCTGTGGCATTCAGGGGATTCACAAATTGCCTGTTTTCTCTCTCGGGAGTGAAGAGGCGGAGCTAACAGCTCGCTGTTTTTGTCAATAAACCCTCCGAGTCCCTGGATTCTCCTGTTTTTTTTGTGCCCATCATGGCAATGTCTTTGGGCAAAGCGATTGGTCGGGGAAACCGTGGGAGCAAAGGTGACATCAGAGCCGGGCCCGGGTTCCCAGCGAGCACAGATCTAGGTCACAGCTGCGCCGGGCCGTGAGTGGCTGATGAGACACAACGAGGAGGTGTGGGAGGGGGGCAGTTAAAAGGCCCCTCCCTCATGAAGTTAATCATGCTTTTGTTAGCTAGCGCGAGGAGCCCCCAGCCTCAAATCTCTCATTAACAAGGTGAGTGAAGGGGGGGCTGGCAGAACGAACACTGTTGGGACGGGCCCTGATATTTGGTTTTGGACATTTGAGAGGAGACAAATCCTGAGGCTTAAAGCTAGAGTAGGAAATATTGAGAAACCAACAAGAGTGAGCTGAGAGTGAGATTAAGAACATTTTACAACCGCGAAACCAACAAAGAGCGTTCTTTCAGTCAGTTGACCGCTGTTGGTTTTCCGGCGTGGCACGAGAATTCAACGTGGATTTATTTGTCACGTAATTTGCGTATGTCAGTAACGGCACTTTTGTAGTTATTTTAACCCAAAACGATGATCTTAGTTTTATTGCCTCAACCTAGCTAAGTATTTTATTTCCTTTAAAAACAGAAGTCTCTTTTGAAAAGAGAGTATTTTTCCAACATAAATTGACAACGTGTTTCTCGCTTTTGTAGAATAATCATACGAACCGTTGCATGAGGATACGTTGACTATGTTCACCATCAGCATGCTAACATGCTAATATGGGAACGTCATTACTAAAGGTATTTGCTCATAAACGAAAGTACTGCACCAAAATAACAGTTTCGACCTGATGGTGGCACTAGATGAAAAGTCAGAGCATCACCAAAGTCAGTGGGATTCATCCTCTGGGCACCACGAATGTCTGTATTAAATGTCATGGCAATCCATAGAAGAGATGCAGAGATATTTCAGTCAATCATTATGCAGGTATTTGTTTATTAAGTACTGGACAAATAGACAGTTTGACCTGATGGTGGCGCTAGATTAAAATTCAGAGCATCACCAAAG
The DNA here is from genome assembly GCF_009769545.1 of Cyclopterus lumpus. Lineage (NCBI taxonomy): Eukaryota > Metazoa > Chordata > Actinopteri > Perciformes > Cyclopteridae > Cyclopterus > Cyclopterus lumpus. The sequence continues at coordinate 2,273,404 of NC_046974.1, forward strand.
TCAGTTGGATTCATCCTCTGAGCACCATGAATTTCTGTACTAAATGTCACGGCAATCCATAAAATGGATGTTGAGATATTTCATGTTTGGACCAAAGTGACAGACAAGCAGAGCTAGGGTGTTATTTAAGTATCAGGGATCAGCTTTTACACAGCAGGTGTTGCTCCAGATGTTTCTTTAAATCACTCGAAAAATAAATCTTGTCTAAACTGGGCTGAACGTTCAATCCCTACGATGTCCTGACTTCATCTTTTTGACTGGAGTCTGTCACTCTCTATCCGTCCATCTCAACCAAATCAAATAACAACGGAAGCTCCAAAAAAGCCTTTAAAAGAAAAGAAAAAAAACACCTAAAAACAGAGCATAATCTGCCCGGTAACCGCTACTCTCGCTTAGCGATAACGATGAAATAATCCGCAAGAGATAAGAGATTGAAGCAGATGCTTTGCATCGCCTTCCACCGCCGGGTGTTTCTGATTTTCAGACGATATATATTGGATTACTAGAGTTAGACACCCTCCAAAACAAAACCTTATCCGTCTGCCCATGTAAACACTCACTTATGACTTCCTATCATCCGGATTCACTGGGACCAGGTTCAGAGATATCAGACTTTTATCAGGCGCTTCTTGTTTCTCTGCTTCAGATTCTCGTGAGAAGCTGCGGCTCCATTGAAACGATCAATAAACCGGTTTGTTTGGGTTTTTGTTTGCCACGAATGTAGTAAATGTCAGATCTCATCCGTCTGAGATGTTAAGTGAATATCGGCAGGAATTTCTGGATCACCTTTTTGTAATATCCTTTTCTTTTCGGGGCTACTTTCCACTCAAATCTGCAGTTCCTACTTTATTTTATTCAGAACACATGTTGTTGTGGATGCCGTGCATTCAGGTATGTGATGAACAAATTGGTCTCTGAGCCTTTGCTTGAGAAGGTTTTCGGGTTGCTTTTGTAAGCAGGATCTAGGAAGGTACAACTAGGTGAAAGGGTGCATCATGGGCCGAGGGAGATGCCCTTTAAATTACACAATACATTCATTATTTGTTTTTTGTAAGTAGGATACATTTATTGTTGGTTTTGGACTTTGTATGATTTGTTTTTTAACAGAAAAAAACATTTAAACACAATTAAAACGTTTGATTAAATAAAAAAATAGATCTAATCATCACAAACCTCAAAGTTTAGTAGGCGACATCACAACATCAACGCCTACTTCTTCTACATAATATGTTTTTTTTTTACATTTGTTACTCGTTCAGTCTCTCCTCAAACTCGGTGCCGACTAATTTGGAACGGAGTTGGAGAGACCTGGAGCCTAAAAATACCCGTGACTACTGAAAAATACCCGTGGCTACTGAAACATACCCGTGACTACTGAAAAATACCCGTGGCTACTGAAACATACCCGTGACTACTGAAAAATACCCGTGACTACTGAAACATACCCGTGACTACTGAAAAATACCCGTGGCTACTGAAAAATACCCGTGGCTACTGAAACATACCCGTGACTACTGAAAAATACCCGTGACTACTGAAACATACCCGTGACTACTGAAACATACCCGTGACTACTGAAAAATACCCGTGGCTACTGAAAAATACCCGTGGCTACTGAAACATACCCGTGACTACTGAAACATACCCGTGACTACTGAAACATACCCGTGACTACTGAAACATACCCGTGACTACTGAAAAATACCCGTGACTACTGAAACATACCCGTGACTACTGAAAAATACCCGTGGCTACTGAAAAATACCCGTGGCTACTGAAACATACCCGTGACTACTGAAAAATACCCGTGGCTACTGAAACATACCCGTGACTACTGAAAAATACCCGTGGCTACTGAAAAATACCCGTGACTACTGAAAAATACCCGTGACTACTGAAAAATACCCGTGACTACTGAAACATACCCGTGACTACTGAAAAATACCCGGGACTACTGAAAAATACCTGTGACTACTGAAACATACCCATGACTACTGAAAAATACCCGGGACTACTGAAAAATACCCGTGACTACTGAAACATACCCGTGACTACTGAAACATACCCGTGACTACTGAAAAATACCCGTGACTACTGAAACATACCCGTGACTACTGAAAAATACCCGTGACTACTGAAACATACCCGTGACTACTGAAAAATACCCGTGACTACTGAAACATACCCGTGACTACTGAAACATACCCGTGACTACTGAAAAATACCCGTGACTACTGAAAAATACCCGTGGCTACTGAAAAATACCCGTGGCTACTGAAACATACCCGTGGCTACTGAAACATAACTGTGACTACTGAAACATACCCGTGACTACTGAAAAATACCCGTGGCTACTGAAACATAACTGTGACTACTGAAACATACCCGTGACTACTGAAACATACCCGTGACTACTGAAACATACCCCTGACTACTGAAGCGTAATTGGTCCCGGGAATGAGTTCTGATTGTAACGTTTCCTTTGGAAGACAAAAGCCAGGTGTAAAGATAATATGTAGAAACCCGTCTGCCTCGGTTCATGCCAATAAACGTCCAACTTCAGGGGTTTTAAATTGCTAACAGTTCAGACTTTGCTTTGTATCTCGGGGCGGGTGATCCCGTGTCGGTGACTCAGCAGGTGGAGGCAGGAGTGTTGTGTTCAAGCTCGCGTGTTCACGTGTAATTTTCAAGGGCAGACAATGGAAATCCTGTCGGGAGACTTTGTGACGACGCCACGGGAAGAAAAGAAATACCCTCGGGGGGGAAAAAAGGAGTCTGTCACTTTCTGCTGAGAGTGCGAGAAGCCAGTGATGAGACTTGAAACTCCTGAAGAGCCTGAAGGCATCGTGAAAAAAAAAAGAAAGCCTTCTTGACTCTGGAAACATGTGAGTTTGTGATGGCGGCGGCGATGGAGGAGGAGGAGGAAGGTGTTCATTACAAGTACGGACATATCTAGCTCCTGGTTACAGCGATGACAAGATGTGTGATCTGACAGCGGTATTCAGAGGGAAACGTGTCCGTACACGGTGCGTCTGAGCACTGTCTCCAGTCTGACAACAAACCCACCGCCATCACCCCCCTCCACAAGGTCATCAGTCCCCCCTCCCCCCCCACAAGGTCACCGGGCTTCAGTCAGGACGTTTTCAACGCCGGTTTAATCAAGAAACCGTTTGACCGAGTCAAGAGAAACCCTTCGTTTGATACCTTTGAAGCCATTAGGTGTTAAGTGACAGAAAAGATTTCTGGTACCTTTGATTAAAGACATTCTTAGTGGACTGACCGATTTTATTGACTAGTCGTTCAGTTGATTTAATAGAACGAGCTGTGAAAGTGTTTCACCTCTTTAAATCTTGTGTTTACCAGAGCTCAGTTTCTTATAAATAAGTTATTCGCACTAGAGACAACTTAGAGGAGGCAGCACTTCTTTCCCACCTCTGTATTTTAGAAAATACATTGTGTTCATCATTTTAATTTATGTCTTGTCAAGCTCACATTTTACTGCTAATAGGCCAACTTGTCGTGGGTTATATTGCAGAACCTGAACTTAAATTATTCATTTTTGGCAGCGATTGCAGTTAATAGAAAAATAACAATGAATGCATCTACTAACAAGTATTGTGTGTGAATCGAAGCCTGCTGTATATTATTCCTCTCACCCATAAAGATCCATTAAGAACACACACAATACTTTATTTTCACTTAATTCCACATTGATTCATCCGTCGCTGAAAATAGTCCTCAACAAATACTCCATTCTTCCCCTTTTTAACCAATAGGCTTTGTGCTAAGAGGCTTTGCTTTTGAGTAAATGAGGCACTTTATTTGTCTTTTATTGGGCAGCTTTTATCAATGAATAAAACAAATTCAAAAGTATTATTCATTGATAAAAGCTGCCCAATAAACGACACGTTATTCTAGACAGAGCTAATGCTTTTGTGTCGACCTTGAACTTTGATGTGAAACCTGTTGGGAATCAGGGTTTTCCTCGGCTGTGGGGTCGGACAGGTCAAACAATCCATTTGACAGACAGGTGGGCGGCTAGCGGGGGGGTTAGTCCTTTAACCACACGTTTCTTTTTCGTCTCCCTCTTTGAAATGACACCCACCACTTAGAATTAGCCAAAGTTTTACGAGCCTGAAAGCCGACACTCCCCTCAAAGATTGAGATCAGGTGGCAGGCGACTTTGGTCTCAACTGTCTGGTTTTGGGGACGGAGGTCGGCTTGTGACCAGGTGACCTCCGTCCAACACACAGCTGGGGGCGGGACGTTGTCCTCACCAGCGAAAACCCAGAATCAGTCTTCAAAGACCTAAAATTAGTTATTATCCTGACAACAACAAGTCTGGATTACCAGCCGGGAAAAGTCCACAAAATGTCAATTATTACCACAATAATTTGATTAATTGATCATTTTGATGGAACTATCTCCACAAAAGTGGATATTACTAATACTTTACTAATACGTTTTAATTAATTTACGACAACACAAAAACAGCAGGAGGAGTTCTGGTCACACTGGATTTAATGGGATGTTCTTGGAGGGCCGTAGTTGGGTGGGGGGGTTGATAGGGGTCATTGCCCCGGGTGGGGTGGCCTTCAAACAAGTTAGACCAGGACTTCTTGTGGCCGTGTAGAGGATAACCAAAATAACTTGAAGACGTTGCGCCACAGAAATCTCTTCGTGAGGTCGAGGGGAAATCAATAAAATGTGACTTTAACTCAGGAGACAGCTGTTCATGTCCCGTTTCCTTCCATCAGTCAGTGTCGGTTTCAATTGACCACAACTGACCCTTAACACTGTAACTAACTGCCTTCCCTGAAGAATGATGATCTAAGTCTTATGGAAAGCGATTGCAGAGAGAGATGTGTGTTTGAAGGATATATCCAGGATGAAAACAAGTTTAAAAATATATATATATATATATATATATATATATATATATATATATATGTAATAGAAGAGATAGAAGCTAAAGTGTAAAAGGGAACCATCACATCACCTTGAGATCGAGATAACCTAGAAACGTAAAGTTTTAGTAACGTATATATGTCTTTCTAACTTCTCCTGGCAACACATATTACTATTACTAAACCATAAGAATCTATGGCGCCGATGCTACGCTGTGATTGGAGGACTTAGCGAAGGCCCAATAGGTCACTAGTGTTGAAAGTACCTTTTAGGAGTTTTGATGCAAAGCAACCGTTGTGTTTGCATCCAGGCATGTTGTTTGCATCCTGGAGGTCTGACAAACACGTCGAAGGCATTTCCTTCCTCTTCAAAACATTGTTGGATACGCTTTCGTCTTCACTCTTTTGCTGCTGCTACGTTTCTCAACACCACCAACTGTCAAAGCACCGCCACGCTCATCAAAACGTGGCTTCAGAGTATGAAGTATGTTTAACAAGTCGCGTTTGAGGCTACACTTTCCCTCACTCAATCCACAGAGAGGAAAACAATCACATGACAAACAAGCGGTGTAGTCGTTTAGGTTGGAGGATTTGTTCAAGACGTTGTGTCAACAGTTTCAAAAAAAAGTTGCAGGTTTGAATTCCATAGTCATATGTTTCTAAAATAGTAACACGTAAAGATAGGGGATACAAAAAAATATACAAATAAGCCATTTATTTAATCTGTGATTCTATAATATATATATTATATTAATTATATTATTATATAATATTATATTCTATATATCCTCCTCACGTCATTAAAAAAAATCCACAACTTCCTATAAACAATACTGAGGACATGAACTCAATGGCCTGTTTCCCTGATAGAGCCTATAGCCCCCCCCCCCCCCCCGTAAGTTATTTTGTTGTTGTCACGTTTGCAGATAACAGCGCAGGAGGAACCTCAGATCTCACTCCAGAAAAAAAGAAGCGTCTTCTTTAGCTCATTAAAGAGAAACTGTAGAACATGAGCAGGAACGCCCCCCCCCCCCCCCTCCCCTCCTCCAAATGTGAGTAAAGTGCTTTGTGCCACAAAATAAGCAGCTTACATCTCGTTTAAACAAAGTTTTTTTCGGGGAGGTGTGTACTGTTTGCTCTGTGATCCGGACCCATCCGTCACCGTGGTTTCTGCAGTCTGGAGCACATTCCATGAATCCTGCTGGGTTTTGTTCCCCTTAACCTGCAACGACGGCGCTGAGCGAGGCAGCCTCGTTCAAACACAACACACACCGTTGTGACCATTATTATTCTGTATCTTATGGATCTATTTTGAATTACGGCTTTTTTGGGGGCTTTTTGGTGGAGGAACCTTTGGTTTAATAATGCTGACAGTTGATATTTTGTTACTTTTTTTTGGGGGGGGGGGGGGGTTTGATTACTTTTTCTCTCTGGGTGGCTGTGGCTCAGTGGAAGAGCGGGTAGTTCTTCAATCCACGATGTGTACTTGGGCAAGACGCTAAACCCCAAATTGGTCTCGTAGGCTGTTCCTGCGTTGGATGAATGGGTATAAATGTTGGTTAGTCCTGATGGGCCGGTATGAATGGGTGAATGAACATGGAGGTTTTTTGGAGTCTTCCGGAGATCAGTACTTTTCGATCCTGACAGGAAATGGTAAACAGACTTGTATTTGTACAGATGCAATATTTAGGAGTTATTGTCGGTTCCCACTAAGCACAAAATTAGAGACGTGAAGGTATAAAAATGTCTAAGCTTCTGGGTTAAAACCACAGACCTGTCAATCACCTTGTAGCCCCGCCCTTAAGCATCCCCTGCTTTATGGTCTGTTTGACTCTAAATGACCATAATTTACTAAATGAACATCACGCTGTATTGAAGAAGACTTGAAACTAGAGATTGAGACCAAAAACTAATGTTTACAATGTTTACTGAGGGAATAAATCAAGAGAAGTAGAGTCATTTATATAGACTTCTATACAACCAGAGGAGTCGCCCCCTGGTGGTCAGGAGAGAGAATGCAGCTTTAACACATGAAGCATAGACTTCTATACAACCAGAGGAGTCGCCCCCTGGTGGTCAGGAGAGAGAATGCAGCTTTAACACATGAAGCATAGACTTCTATACAACCAGAGGAGTCGCCCCCTGGTGGTCAGGAGAGAGAATGCAGCTTTAACAGATGAAGCATAGACTTCTATACAACCAGAGGAGTCGCCCCCTGGTGGTCAGGAGAGAGAATGCAGCTTTAAGACATGAAGCATAGACTTCTATACAACTAGAAGAGTCGCCCCCTGGTGGTCAGTAGAGAGAATGCAGCTTTAACACATGAAACATATACTTCTATACAACCAGACCAGGAGAGAGGATGCAGCTTTAAGACACTTCCGCATCGGCTTAACTCTGCAGAACGGGACGTTGCCGCCTGGTTTTAACCCAGAAGTCTTTTTACCTGCATGTTTCTGAATTTATTTTTTGTGGGAACCGACAATGACTCTTGAATATTGCAGTATTCCGTAACAGGACAATATCAGAAAATGCAGGATTAGAAGTTGTGGGCCAGATTGACATAATCTCACGACAAAAGTTTCATCAGTTTCATCTCTACGCAATAAATTGATAGCGTCTTTTCCCACAGGTTGTTCTGAGTAGCAGCGGAAAAGGAAGTGCACGTAATTGTGTGATTTGGGGGAGAACACCCAACTGTAAGTGAAGTAGTGCAGATGTGGTTTGGATCAGCGGGGTGAGGACCGAGTCCGATGAGGAGGCTCTCCTCTGTAATTTGCTGCAGTGGAAATGAGCAAAGCCATTTCCTCTGGATCTGGTGGGGAAGGGGGGGTTGAATGGGTGGGGCTGGTAGTACCAAGGACATCCTGGGACCGACCGTCTCTTAAACCGGGCCAATCAACGTGGCTCTGTGGCCTGATTATGAAAGTTCAAAATGATTCACATTCAGTCAGCTCTGTTATACTCGTCTGTCTCAGGTCTTTTGTTTCTTCACCCCTCCTTTGTGTTTTCTTCCTCCTCCCCCTGTTTCCAATGTTCCTCCACTTCATCGCGCCTTTCTTCCGTTCACCATATTGCTCATCGTTGTACTTGTTTAAAACGTCCTCGATCAGGCTATGAACTGTTGCGTTAAGTCCAGTTGGTTAAACTATGTGAGTTTATTGTCCCGTTAGCTCTTTAGCTCCATGAGCTAACGCTTCAATAGAGCTCAACAGTTTTATTAACGTAAGCTCCACCAGACTTTAGGATTTTAGACATTCATCCATTATCTTTTTTTCTTCTTTTTTAATGGAGCTCTCATTTATTTCCACACATTTCTTCTACCAGAACCAAAGACGATTGGATGACCCAGCGTAACATGTTCTTAATTATTTACGTATTTAATGAACATCGTCTTTTTTTTTCTCCCCCAGGTCTCTGAAAAGTTGCCCGACCTGAAGCAGAGGGGGAAGCTTCCTCACGTTCAGGACGTAGTCAAAGAGGCGAGTTGGCCGACCAACGCCTCCAACGCGTGGAACCGACCTCGCTGTGGCGTCCCGGACTACCCGGCCCACAAGGAGGTGCGTCATCGGGGGCGACACCGCCAGAGACGCTTCGTCCTGTACGGAGGTCGTCTGGAGAAGACGGACCTCACCTACAGGTACAGATCCAATATAATTTTGATTTGAAGGATTCCCAACATTTTATTATTGGTAAGCAGAGGATGGTCACGAGATAGTCGGGCAAAGCCTGAGCTGATTGGACGTTGATTTATTGGTTTCCTATCGCAAGCAATTTCCTATTGCAGTGAATCCCCCTATTTTACCATGTGCCAAGTCAAATAATAAGTTTTTTAGGCAGGACTCTATTCTGTAATTCAATTCAAAATTGTACTGCAGGAGGCAAAAAACCAACACAAAAAATACAAAACATATTAATGTAAGAATAAAATAGTAGCCAATCCATAGTTAACCAACAGTGTCCAATAAAGCGAAGGCACATTGTAACGTAAGTTATTGTACAGCGTTCGTAGCTAAACATACAAAAAGAAAATGAGCCAAAACGATGTATCCAGAAAGCAAATTCTATGTAATCCACATGATCGTTAACCAGGAAGTATAAAGACCGACAAACACGTTGTTCAAGTCAACGTTGATTTATTTGTCACGTTACGTAACGCCACTTCCGTCATTATTTAATCAAACCTGACGAAGTAGTTTTGTTTTGTAGAGTTTATTTTTAAAAGACTGTATGCATGTAATGAGCGGAAAATCCACACTTGTTGCTGGACTGATGAACAACCTTTCATAAGGTACCGTAGGAACCGTTGCGTGTAAATAGGTAATGGTTTTCTCAAAAGTTAACCGTACCAATTTAAAATGGAACGATTTGTGAACGTGTTCCTGCTGCTCCCAAGAAAACCCCCAAAAAAGATTTATTGCAGGTTTAAGACATTATTTTGTTTTTACGAGACAGCGCGTTACTGAAGTTCACGGCGGACTAAAATGATGACTGTTGCAGCCGGGATATGCCAGATATTCAGACAAAAATTGAATGATGAACTCAAAGAAAACGCATTTAACACGGGAGGGCGTATGTACAGTTTCTTAGAAAATTAAGTCTTCAAATTATGATTTTGACAAATGGGTGCTGCCTTTCTTTCATCTGCGGCCTCGGCACCATCGAGCGTCTGGCAATCCTCTGCTGGCGGCTGCCTCCCTGTCTGTGTCTCCCTTTCAACACCACATTAAGCCAGAGAACCAGAGCCGGGGGGAGGCAGCGCCGACCGCAGACTCATACGATTGTGCTGGATCGGCCCAATAAAGGGCTGAGTGACACCTGACGAAGAGAAGCGGTTCACCAGGCGACAACCCGCCGACTCAAACTGCACTTGACCTTTCGGGGCAAACCGTTGAGCGTCTACGTCCTTCTAAATTACTTAAACGTGAGCGTTGGAAGAGCGAAGCCGTGCTAATGAGTCCCCGAGTTCGCTTTTCATTTAAAATCGGCCGACGTTTTCGATCTCGTGAAGCAAGATCTGGCATGACTGGCTTGAGCTTGAGCTGGTCGCTGTGTTTCAGTCTCTCCCATGGAAATGCACTTTGTAAAACATTGGTGAACTCAAATGGATAGAATAAGTCTATTTATATTGATATGTTCTTATTATACAAAGCCTATTCTGTGCCATAGAGCTCTATTGCTGTCCAAAAACTAGTAAACACACGTCAATCAACACAAAGGCCATTTTGCCCCGCTCAGGATTTGAAGCAATATGCTATATAGATTTGGGGAAGTGGTCCAAATGTCTGACTGTTGAAACAATCAATTAAAGAGCCCCAAAAGACCCCAAACAAAGAGGTTCAGCAACTAGATTGACAGTTACATCCACAATGTCCAAAGGAAAGACCACCTGCACCCGGCATGTTACTGTTTGACTATTTAAGTTGGCAAGTAGCTAAATCACTAGCTAACGTTGTTGTAAGGAATCAATAAGATAAGATAGATAAGATAAGATAATCCTTTTTTAGTCCCGCAGTGGGGACATTTACAGGATCACAGCAGCATAGTGTAAAGTGAAAACAAGAGACTAAATAAAAAAACAAGTATTATAATAAGCAATAAAAAACAGTAATGAAAAAAACAGTAAAGAATCCCCAATAACTGAAATATGTTATATAAAGACATAATATCTAATTGCACAGTGTATTTATATTGCACTGGTTCCTAGGCAGAGTCAATGTACGCTTATTAGTTTGATATATTGGTAATATGACAGCAAGCTAATGCAAAGCGCTAACGTGACACGTTAGCTTGCGTTATGCGTTTGTTTGCTTCTTCAAAACACTATATATCATCTCTAATCTAGAGGGTATTTGTGTTGAAAGGATAAGCTCAAGGATTTCAACCTGTGTGGACTTTGCACAACACAAACTGAAGTCAATCTGCACAAATGTTTGCACAATTGCAGAAGTGTTTGCACAAGTACGCTTTTAATTTACCATCAAACAAAAAGATAATTCTGTGTCAGGTTTTTTTTACGATAATTTTTTAAAACCTGGCTGCTTCCTGTCCCCTTGTGACCCTCTTTGCATGATAAAAGACAAAAGCTGATGACAGCCAGTATACATTTTTACTTCCTCCAGACATAAAATGGTGCAGCAGATTTCTCTTAGCAGAGAGGTCACAGTATTGGTCTTTATTGTGGTCCAAAGTAGCTGTTTTTAACATTTTAACGTTATTAATGCTACACACAAAATACCTTTAACCATATATCTTTCCATCAATAAAACCTGTACATGTATACCCAGGGAAGACTGGCTATATAAGTGTTTAGGATACCTTTATTAAAAAATAAATATGATATCTTATATCCCGAGGTTAAAGGAATAGTTTTTATTTTGGTAAATTCACTTATTTGCTTCCTTACTGAGAATAAGAAAATCTAAAATAATCTCATGTTTCTGTGTTAAGTACGGAGCCAGGATGGGCTCTACTTCTCTCTTGATTTATTCCCTCTGTAAACATTGTAAACATGAGTTTATGTTTTGTTTATTTAGAATTATGGTCCGTTTAGCAGGCTTTAGGGCGGAGCTACAATGTGATTGACAGGTCGATGTGGCTACCAGAGCCCCGTAAGGCGTGTCTACGTCACTCCTCCAGTCCAGATCACTTCCTGTTCACTGGTTGCTGAAAAAGACGGCGATTTTTAAACTTTAAACGTAATATAACGTCAGTGAGGAACGTTAGCCTGTTTTTGCTTGTTATGCTAAGCTAACTGCCTGTAGCTTCACATTGACCGCACAGACAGTCTCAGCAAACTCTCCACCAGAAAGCCAATAAAACTATTACTCTCACATTAAAAACTGATTTATTCCCAGCTGAAACATTTATTACATTTTACTGCAGCAGTAACTTTCAGATTTGAGCCACGAGATAAGGAAGTTTCTTCTTCTTCTTCTTCTGTTTCTTCTTCTTCTTCTTCTTCTTCTGTTTCTTCTTCTTCTTCTTCTTCTTCTTCGTCTTCTTCGTCTTCTGTTTCTTCTTCTTCTTCTTCTTCTTCTGTTTCTTCTTCTTCTTCTTCTTCTTCTTCTTCTTCTTCTTCTTCGTCTTCTGTTACTTCTTCTTCTTCTGTTTCTTCTTCTTCTTCTTCTTCTTCTTCTTCCTCCTCCTCCATCACACTGGGTGGTTCAATCAGAAAGGAAAAGGGAGGAGTCGGTGACTCCGTGTTGTGTTAGCGAGCCGGAGGGCGTCGGTAACGGCACACCTCCCCTGCTGAAGATATCAGATTAGAGGGAGGCATGCGAGGCCGGTGGTCCCTCTCTGCTGGGATACTGAACACCCTGTGTGTGTGTGTGTGTGTGTGTGTGTGTGTGTGTGTGTGTGTGTGTGTGTGTGTGTGTCACCTGCAGGATCGTCCGGTTCCCCTGGCAGATAGGCGAGGAAAAGGTTCGCCGTGTCTTTCGGGAGGCGCTGAAAATCTGGAGCGACGTGACGCCGCTCACCTTCACCGAGGTCCAAGGCGAGAAGGCCGACATCCGCATCGACTTCACGAGGTGGGACGCCCCATTATATTTATTATTATATTATGTTTTCATCATATTACATTGTATGTATTATATTATATCTATTATTATTTTATGTTTACTCTTATATTATATTATTTTTATTACATTATATTTATTATTATATTATGTTTTTTTCTTACATCATATTAAATTTTATGTATTATATTATATTTACTATTATATTATATCTATTATTATTTTATGTTTACTCTTATATTATATTATTTTTATTACATTATATTTATTATTATATTATGTTTTTTTCTTACATCATATTACATTTTATGTATTATATTATATTTACTATTATATTATATCTATTATTATTTTATGTTTACTCTTATATTATATTATTTTTATTACATTATATTTATTATTATATTATGTTTTTTTCTTACATCATATTAAATGTTATGTATTATATTATATTTACTATTATATTATATTATTTTTCTTACATTATATTTATTATCAAATTATGTTTTTTTCTTACATCATATTACATTATATATATTATTATATTATATTTACTATTATATTACATCTATTATTATTTTATGTTTACTCTTATATTATATTACATTATTTGTACAATAATATTATATTTACTCTTATATTTACTATTATATTACATTATAATTACTATTATATTATTTTATTACATATTTATTATTATATTATGTTTATTCTTACATTATATTACATTATTTGTACTATAATATTACATTATATTTACTCTTAAATTATATTTACTCTTATATTAGATTACATTACATTACATGTATTATTATATTATATTTACTCTTATATTATAATATATTATATTACATTATATTTACTCTGATATTTACTATTATATTACATTATATTTACTCTTAAATATATGTACTCTTATATTAGATTGTATTACATTATATGTATTATTACATTATATTGACTTTGATATTATATGTACGATATTTTATTATATCACATTACATTTATTCTTAAATTATATTACATTGTATTATATTATAGAAGTATAAAAAAAGAAACTAGCAAATGACTAAATGTGTAAAAGTCTCTCATAACTCTTGTTTTTACTTTATCAAACATTTAAATCTCAGACCAGCAGTTCAAATGAGATATTGTCAAAGAATAAAAGAATCAGATAAAAACAAGAGATAGAAGACAAACACATATCAAAAGGTTTTGGAACGACTTCATTTTCTTTCTCTTTTAGTTTCTTCCTGTTGTGATTTCCTTCTTCTTTTGAATTATGAATCGAGCTTCATGTTCAGATAAACTCTGTGTGAGTGGATTCAAACATGGACTACGTGCTGTTGTGAACTTCACTGTGACTAAACACAGCCGGTGCATCTCGTTATCGTACACTACGAATAATTATAATAATTATAATGATGGTTAGAGGAGGAGAATTACTACAAAGGTGTTCGGGACCCAAAGACAAATGTCTGTAGACAATGCAGTTGTTGGGCTTGTAGAACATCATTTTTATTTTATTTTATATACTTTTTATTTGTTGCATCTTTTAATATTAATATAATCCAATTTGTATAGTTTATAGAATTAGTAGGTGCATTCTTGTTTAGAGTTTTTTTTTGTTTTGTGTCAACGCATTTTATTTATTTATATATATACATATA
>NC_046974.1:2295000-2297500 GCF_009769545.1 Cyclopterus lumpus
ACGAGAACAAAGTCAAGTATTAAAAGCATTAAATAAAACAAAGGGTTAAATATCCTGAAAACGTTTCGATTCGGCTGCTCAATATTTACTAAAATGTAGATTTTTAAGGTTCTAAAGCATCTAGAAAACGTATATTAAAAAAGAAGAATAAAGTTTTATCGCTGCCTCCACGTCCGTCACCTGACTCCAGATCAGCCAATAGATCATTTCCATGGTAACCACTAGAGGGCGGTCACGATGCATAACACAACATGTAGAAATCAAAAGGTTTACACTTATACGCTGGTTTATGGGGACCTCCCAGACCCGACGACCCCCCGTGATCCGACCTCTTTGAGTGTCCGGCCCCCCGGGTTGAGAACCCCGGGTTGCGGCACTGAGACGTGTCAGATGTTAGTTGTTCAGTGCAGGACGCTGACGAGTCGTTTACGTTTCCATCGTTCAGACTTTGTTGTTGTTGTTGTTGTTTGAATCACTTCTGCAACTCGAGTGTTAATCAGTGAACGGATATTTATACACAAACAACTCGAGTTTGATGTACATACATGTCTTTGATTATTGTTGTTGTTTTTTTACTCATATGTAAACCCTGTATATTGAAATGTATGAACTGCATATTGTTTTCTTATTAATAAAACCATAACCTTTCTACCAAAGCAGAGATTTAAGCTGATTTACTAATGAAAATGTTTTTAAAAATATTTTTATTTAATTAATTATTTTCTTTTACCGCTAAAAGTTTATTTATTTTGCTTGAAAACAGATTGATTTATTTTCAAATGGAGCATTTTTGTAAATACATTCTTATTAAAAAATAACTGAACTTATTTTATTAAATTTCATTTTATCGATCTGCTTTTTATTGTGCAATTATCACGACTATCTAATTTATTATAGACTTGTAATTATTTATTTATTTGTTTTATTTCACAAACTTCAAAGGGAGTCAACATGTGTATTGTTATTTATTTTCTTTAAAAGTGCCGTATAGTGTTAAACGGTGTGGCGCTGATGGTGTTAATTGATGGGTGGCTCTGATTGGCTGCTGCGGTGCGGTGGGGGCGGGGCCTGTGCTGTTCACTGGTTCGTGGCTGACTGTGAAGCAGCTGCAGCAGCGATGGCTCTCAGCTTCACTCAGGAGTATTTTCACATCCCAGCGGTGACCCGAGCGTACACGACCGCCTGCGTCCTCACCACCGCTGCCGTGGTAAGAAACAACAACAACAACAACAACAACAACAAGTCGGCAACAATAAAACAACAGTTTGAACTCAGACCTCTAAGCCCTGATGAGGCAGAAAACTATTATTAAGATATAGTAAAGAAAAAAATATTCTTCTCATTCAAACTACTTGTTGTGTTGTTGTTATTAGTTTTCTAATGTTTTTTATTTTTTATATTGACAATTAAACAAGTTAAACATATATATATATATATATATATATATATATATATACACACACATACTGTGTACTATATGTATACAAGTTTGTATATATATCGACCTTGTTAATATAATTAATTAAGTTTTATTTCTTCCTGTTGTGCTATTTGTATATATTGTGTTTTTTGCGCTTTATTGTATTTATTGTATATTTATTGTAATTTAAAATATTTAATTTTTTAAAAGTATAAAAAGTGAAAGCAGCTGAAGCGTCAGTTAAGGTGTAAGATTTAAAAGTAGTTATAATCAGTTTAAGAAGATTTCAGTTGAAGTTAAAGCGATGAAAGCTTTGAACTCTGTTAAAGATAATTAAGTGAAAGCAGTTAAAGTGGAATAAATGAGTGCTGTTGAATTAATTTAAAGATAATTAAGTGAAAGCAGTTAAAGTGGAATAAATGAGTGTTGTTGAATTAATTTAAAGATAATTAAATGAAAGCAGTTAAAGTGGAATAAATGAGTGCTGTTGAATTAATTTAAAGATAATTAAGTGAAAGCAGTTAAAGTGGAATAAATGAGTGCTGTTGAATTAATTTAAAGATAATTAAATGAAAGCAGTTAAAGTGGAATAAATGAGTGCTGTTGAATTAATTTAAAGATAATTAAGTGAAAGCAGTTAAAGTGGAATAAATGAGTGCTGTTGAATTAATTTAAAGATAATTAAATGAAAGCAGTTAAAGTGGAATAAATGAGTGCTGTTGAATTAATTTAAAGATAATTAAGTGAAAGCAGTTAAAGTGGAATAAATGAGTGCTGTTGAATTAATTTAAAGATAATTAAGTGAAAGCAGTTAAAGTGGAATAAATGAGTGCTGTTGAATTAATTTAAAGATAATTAAGTGAAAGCAGTTAAAGTGGAATAAATGAGTGCTGTTGAATTAATTTAAAGATAATTAAGTGAAAGCAGTTAAAGTGGAATAAATGAGTGCTGTTGAATTAATTTAAAGATAATTAAATGAAAGCAGTTAAAGTGGAATAAATGAGTGCTGTTGAATTAATTTAAAGATAATTAAGTGAAAGCAGTTAAAGTGGAATAAATGAGTGCTGTTGAATTAATTTA
>NC_046974.1:2300000-2325000 GCF_009769545.1 Cyclopterus lumpus
CCTTTAGAGCCTTTAGAGCCTTTAAGGCCTTTAAAAACCTTTAAAACCTTTAAAACCTTTAGAGCCTTTAAGGCCTTTAAAACCTTTAAAACCTTTAAAACCTTTAGAGCCTTTAAGGCCTTTAAAACCGTTAAAACCTTTAAAACCTTTAGAGCCTTTAAGGCCTTTAAGGCCTTTAGAGCCTTTAAGGCCTTTAAAGCCTTTAAAACCTTTAGAGCCTTTAGAGCCTTTAAGGTCTTTAAAACCTTTAAAACCTTTAGAGCCTTTAAGGCCTTTAAAACCTTTAGAGCCTTTAAGGCCTTTAAAACCTTTAAAACCTTTAAAACCTTTAGAGCCTTTAAGGCCTTTAAAACCTTTAAAACCTTTAAAACCTTTAGAGCCTTTAGAGCCTTTAAGGCCTTTAAAACCGTTAAAACCTTTAAAACCTTTAGAGCCTTTAAGGCCTTTAAAACCTTTAAAACCTTTAAAACCTCACAATGAGGAAGATAGTTCCTCAATTTAGAGGAACGACAAATGGTGAACGCCTTTTAAAGGTGACAAAAAACACGTCTTTCTATAAACAAAGACGTGTCAACTGAAGAAATATTCTTTATGAAGTTGGTTTGTAACTATTTCAGATTTTCACTAAATGGTTATCGTGTCCGAAAAAATTAACAATAAATATTATCGCGATATCTATTTGAAAAATAGATATCATATAAAAAAAATAAAATGATTATAAAACAGTGTTGAACCCTGCTTCTTCATCGGCGTTGCTTCTGCCTCCAGAGCCGGTCTAAAGTTGACCTTTAACCCCAGCGCCCCCGCAGCTGCTCGGCCTGTTGGCCCCTGTCTCCTTCCTGGGCCCGGCCTTCACCGTCATGCTGGTGTACGTGTGGAGTAGAAGACATCCGCTGGTCCGCGTGAACTTCTTCGGCCTGCTGAACTTCCGGGCGCCGCTGCTCCCCTGGGTGCTGGCGGGCTTCTCGCTGCTGCTCGGGAACTCCGTGGCGGTCGACCTGCTCGGTACGAGGACGCCGGCGGACCTCCTGTGGAGTCCAGGGCGCCTGGAGACGTGTTTACATTCACATCGAGATACAATTATCACAATCTGAGCAGTTCCAAATTTACCTTGAGTCCAATTTAAAGTTTATGAAATGTATCAGGAAACGTAAACATGTAGTTTACATTCATGTTTACTGGATCAACATCGAAGCGTTATCCTACATTTTCAGTTTGAAACAAAAACTACATAAAATAAAAACAATTAGTAGTAGTAGCCCATGATTTAAAGCACAATTATCCCCAAAACAGAAATAGGACGAGGAAAAGTAATAAGAGAATCCAATAATATGATGGATTATTCATGTTATGCTAGTTAAATAACTAGAAAAGCCAAAACAATAACTTTTTATTCATATATATATATATATATATAAAAACAATAAACATCAAATAGTGAGAACAAAAAAATTATAAAAATAAATAAAATGCATCTTTTCAGGAATCCTCAGCTGCTCGCTGTCGTTTCTTTTAACCAAACAAACAGGAAGCAAACAGTTTATTGGTTTTTCGGGACTATTTTCAGCGGTGGATGAATCCACAACCCGAGTGAGTGTTTGAAGGTTTAAATGAACTTCAGTGTGATGAAGGTGATGATGGTGACGAAGGTGTGTTCTTCAGGTATCAGCGTCGGCCACATGTACTACTTCCTGGAGGACGTGTTTCCCAACCAGCCGGGAGGAAGGAAGCTGCTGACGACGCCAGAACTTCTGTAAGAACCAGAATTTATGTCACCGCGTTTCAACTTTTACAATACCTCAAATACCACAGAAGAAGAGAGTGAGAAACTCCACCCAGTTTTTTTAAAGCTGCATTCTCTCTCCTGACCACCAGGGGGCGACTCCTCTGGTTGTATAGAAGTCTATGCTTCATGTGTTAAAGCTGCATCCTCTCTACTGACCACCAGGGGGCGACTCCTCTGGTTGTATAGAAGTCTATGCTTCATGTGTTAAAGCTGCATCCTCTCTACTGACCACCAGGGGGCGACTCCTCTGGTTGTATAGAAGTCTATGCTTCATGTGTTGAAGCTGCATTCTCTCTACTAACCACCAGGGGGTGACTCCTCTGGTTGTATAGAAGTCTATGCTTCATGTGTTAAAGCTGCATTCTCTCTCCTGACCACCAGGGGGAGACTCCTCTGGTTGTATAGAAGTCTATGCTTCATGTGTTAAAGCTGGTATCTCTCTACTGACCACCAGGGGGCGACTCCTCTGGTTGTATAGAAGTCTATGCTTCATGTGTTAAAGCTCCATTCTCTCTCCTGACCACCAGGGGGCGACTCCTCTGGTTGTATAGAAGTCTATGCTTCATGTGTTAAAGCTGCATTCTCTCTCCTGACCACCAGGGGGCGATTTCTCTGGTTGTATAGAAGTCTATGCTTCATGTGTTAAAGCTGCATTCTCTCTCCTGACCACCAGGGGGCGACTCCTCTGGTTGTATAGAAGTCTATATAAATGACTCTACTTCTCTTGATGTATTCCCTCAGTAAACATTGTAAACATGATCTCAAACAGACCATAAAGCAGGGTATGCTTTAGGGCGGGGCTACAGGGTGATTGACAGGTCTCTACGTCACTCCTCCTCAGTCCAGATGAGGTCACTTCCTGTTCACTGGTTGCGAAAAAACCAAGATGGCGACGGTGAAATTTCCAAAAATTAGAGGCTTCAAACCAACAGGTGGCGTCACCATGACTACGAACTCTTCTTCCATCTGATCCGTGGTCGGTATAAATAACAAAGGAAAATGCTCAGAATCTTCTTCTATGGTATTTGAGTCATCGTAGCTTTTGTCGAGTTCTCGGGAGACGGAGATATTCGGTAAAATGTCTCGTTTACTGCCAACTCTAACTTTAGACGTTATTGTTGTTTTTGTGTTGTATTGAGTCGGGTTCAATTAGATCCGTCCTCTTGTGAGATGTTTTCTCCACCACGTCTCTCGTTCTCTCCACTCAGACGGGCCTTGTTCGACCGGCCGGACGACCCCGACGACCCCGACGACCGTCTCCTGCGAGACGAGCAGCAGGGCGACGATCTGCACGACTAGAAGACACAACGATGATCAGCTTGAATCTGACGGGAAGCGAGTCGGAGGACGTGGAGCTCCGAGTCTCTGAGGACAACCGAGACGTCGAATCCAAATATTCAACGATGACAACGACTAAAGTCCTAAACAGGCTAATGAAAATGTATATATCTATTTATTAATATATAAAAATATATATTTATATATGAATTAATATATATACATATATTAATTTATATATATATATTAATTTATATATATATATAAATATGTATATATATATAAATATATATACCATTTTTTTATATATATATATATATAGATACAATTTGTATATATATATATAAATGTGTATATGTAAATATATAAAATTGTTTTATATATATATACTATTCTTTTTATATATGTATATTTAAATATATACTATTTTTTATATACATCTTTTTACAAATGTGTATATATAAATATATGCAATTTTTATATATATATATATAAATGTACTTTTTAAAAATATATACATATATAAATATATGTGAATATTTAAATATGTATACTATTTTGTATATATAATAATGTATATATTATATATATATACATTTTCATTAGCCGTGTAAACGTCTGTGCATTTCAACTAGAGAGCAGAAACAAAAGCAAACGATGCGTTCGTGTAAACGAGGTAAAACAGAAACTTCTGGAAGCTCTTCTGGTTTCTACCGGCTGTTGGTGCAGAACTGAAACGCTGCGTTCTCGTCTGCACACGCTGCACTTCCTCCTTTGTGGGCCGGACAGAATGGAAACCGCTGAGCACCACAACCCTTCATCTTCATCATCATCATCGTCGTCATGACAACAGCACAGCTGGTCAAGGTCCAGTCAGGAGTGAAGAAAAGGGAAGTCTGAGACACAAATTGGCTTTTAAATTAAGAATCCATTCACAAATATCCAAAACTGGAGGAGAAAGATATTCGGTGCATATCTAATTGATCAATATTGAAAATCAAACTGTTTAAATTAAATAGTAAATTACATTAAAAAGTCTTTTTTTTCAGTTTTCTTCGTAAACTTAATTTTTCTCAACAGAAAAACATCAGTAAGATTTTACTTCACACATTTTAAAACGTTAAATGTTTTATTTTCAACAAATGAATAAAATGATGCACAACAACAAAAACAAGGTCCTTCACTTTTTTTTATTTTTTTTTTTTTTATTTTGTAAGAATTATTAAAATGTACAAAAAGACAACAAATACAACATAACAATATATATTATCTGCGACTGGCTGTGTGGTCGTTCTTCTCCCTCTGGTCAGGTAGAGAGTCAGTGGTCAACGTGAGCGAGCAGCTCCTCCACGGGGGGGCGGGGGGGGGGGGGCTAAGGATCCTCTACAGAACATAATATTAACAATAATAATACAAAATAATATTGTGAATGACGGACTGAGAACCCGGTCGAGCGGAGGAAAAAAGAAGATCCGGCGCGCGGCGGAGGGACATCTTTGCGACGGCGGTCGTACCTCGATCCAGGCGAGTGGCGTCCTGTAGGGGGCGCCGGCGCTGCTGCTGCTGCTGCTGCTTCTTCTTCTTCTACCACGCGGGCGCCGTGTTCGCCAGCCGCCTCATCCGCCTGGAGGAGGAAACAGAAACCGTATCCTGTGACGAGAGCTTATAACTGCTTAATAATCTTTATTCACTTATTGTTAAATATAACAATAAAACACAAACAACGCTCATTTAAGTCCTTTTATCAACCAATCAAATAGTAAAAAATACTAAAATAAAAAATTAATCTATAACAGATGCGACTCATTTATTAACTTTCATCTAACCAGATAAACATTTTAAAAAAATGTCACAATGAGATGGAAGCTCTTATTTTGAAGAGCAGACAGGAAGGAAGCGCGTGGCTCACCTGGTGTTTCTGTCCTGGTCCCTGATCTTCTTCTCCATCTCGGCGTCCGTCAGCGTCTCCAGCAGCGGGCACCACTGGTCGGCGTCGCCCGTGTTCCTGATGGCGATCTCCACCGTGGGGAGCGGGTTTTCACTGAAACACAGAGAGCCTTCATCATCATCATCATCATCAACGGGTTTCATCCACTCGTTTCATTCCACCGGGTTTCACCCGCGCGTTCGATTCCCTACCTGAAGGCGTACGTCCTCTGGTGCCAGCTCAGCTGGCCGCGGATGCTGTAGGCGATGGTGGTGACGAACTCTCCCCCGAGGCCGAGCTCGGAGCAGAGCTTCAGGGCGAACTTCTCGGGCGAGTTCTCGCGCTCCGACATGTCCCACTCGAACTGGTCCACCAGCGAGATGTTCCCCACGTGGATGTTCAGCTTGATGATGACCCTCTGGTCAGTCTGCTCCTCCAGGACGCCGTCCGTCGGGTACGACTCGATCTGCTGCCGGATGGCGGAGGCGATGGCCGGCACGAAGGCCAGCGGGTTCAGGTCCAGGTCGTCGCAGAGGATCTCGGCGAACATCTCGGGCGTCATCAGCTTCTCTGGACGTTTAAAAAGAAAAAAAGAAGAAGAAGAAAAGAGGAATGTTTATGTTCTCGGGTCACGTTGCGTTATTCTTCTTCTATGTTTAGAAATCAATTTGTTTACACGGTTACTCTGTACAAAATGAGTTAAAAAAACAAAACACACTCTACCGAGACTTTTATTTTGACGGTGCATCCAACATTTGTGTTTGTTTTTTTTAAGAAAAAGGTTTTTAATGCTACAATGTTCTTTTCTTGAGCAGCGAATCCCATTATATTTATTGTATATATTTAGCTACCGTTCATGTTCCAGGTGAACGCGTCTCTCAGCTTCTGACCCTCGATCTCCATGTCCAGACGGATCGGAACCAGGACTTCGGACTGAGTGGCGTTCTCGTGGATCACCGCCGGGTCGTGGTCGTCGAAGCTGAGCCGGAATAATAAAAAAAACACACAAATATAATATGTTTATTTATCTTCTAACATCTTAAAACCACATTAGAAACACATTAGTCTGATTATCCCCCCAAAAAAAATCAGCATGTCCAATTTAATAATTGTACCAGTTGTGATTATAGATCCGCTCAAATTGACGTTAAATATCAACGACATTATTATTATTAATAAGATCAAATCACTGATATACGATCCCGTCGAGCTTCAACACGACAAAGTAGTAACAAAGATAAGTTCTTATATTATAATATACGTCTTCTACTCGGCTTCCCGTTGCTCACCACAGCGGGAACGTCCTCTTCTTGTCGCGGCCCAGCCGGCTGCGGTTGATGGTGGTGGAGCAGGGAACCGCGTCCAGGTGGTGGGAGCTGTTGGGCAGCGTGGGAACCCACTGACTGTTCCTCTTGCCCTTCTGCTCCCTGGTGGCAGAACCAGACCCACAGGTTCATGCAGTGCATATAGTTATGGATTTATTTTTGTATTTCCATTCTTCTCGTGCAGAAGGTGATGTGACACGATGCCAACGTGTAAACAAAGCGTCAGTAACATTGTGAGATATATATATATATATATATATATATATATGTGACGGAGGTACCTGAGGTAGGCGGGGGGCTCCGTGCTGATGGAGATGGCTTTGTACTTCTCATCGTTGCCCTCCAGGATCTCCTCGACCTCCGAGGCCTTCAGCAGAGTGACGCTGGTGGCCAGCTGAGTGTAGCCGTGATCTGGAGGACGAGAGCGGGATCAACGGCGAGGAAAAGGACCGACAGTGTGTCACCTTGTGTGTCACCGTGTGTCACCGTGTGTCAGTGTGTGTCAGTGTGTGTCACCGTGTGTCAGTGTGTGTCAGTGTGTGTCAGTGTGTGTCAGTGTGTGTCACCGTGTGTCAGTGTGTGTCAGTGTGTGTCACCGTGTGTCAGTGTGTGTGTCAGTGTGTGTCACAAACCTCTGAAGCCAAATGAATGCATTTAACCTTCAGTGATCTTTTGAACTCTACTCACCGTGTGAGGATTCCACTATTTTCTTCCGTTCTTCTACTGAAGCCAGTTTTCTCCATAACGACGGGTATCTTTTATACAGTGAGCCTCTGAACATGCGCAGGTAGTTTCCCACCTGAACACAAACAAAAACACATACAACAATTAATTAAATCAAGATTTATGAAGGCCGGTTCCAATTTTGCGAGTGTTATTTTCTTCTACGCATGCGATATAAAACTAAGAAACATGTTTTTTTGTTTAGATTGTAACAGGGACGTTTTCATGAACCAAAGAAATAAGAAAATCATTTACAGGTTAATCACTAACTATAATAATAACTGAGCTGCAGCTCTAAGCAGCATGTTTACATGTTTTAATGAATAATATAATATAACTTCTAACAGTTATATCACAAACATTTAAGTAACATCAAGTAATTAGTCACATGGGATGCAAGATGCATTATTTATTGAACTGTGCAATAATATAATAATAACCATCACACAACATGTAGATTATGTTCTACATTTATAACTTCTGTTAGAAAAGTCAACATTTGTATCAAACTTTATTTAAAAAGCAGCTAATAAACATGACGCACATGTTATATTTAGAGAAGATCACACACTTACGGTGATGTTAGTCTGTACACTATTGTGTATAACCCTGTATATAATATACACACTATCCGTATACTATAGAGGTGATGTTAGTCTGTGTACTTGTACAGTATACTACAGTATATATATAAATATATATAACGCTAAATATACCATCAGTGTACCGTACAAGCTAATATAGAAGTTATTATTGGTATGAGAGGAGCTAGAGTCACGTGGCACAATTCTAGAAGATAACTATGAATAAATGATAATAAATATATTTGAATAAACGCCTTTCTGGTGGTTTATTTATCTGAACGCCGTTAGCTAGCTAGCTTAGCATAGCTGTTAGCTCGCTCAGCCGAAGACAACAAGGTGAAACTCTGAAGGACGAATGTTTTCTTATCACAATTATATTCCAATAAATCGGCAGACCGATCACCGTGTTTGTTCTCCGTGGCTATTTTAATTTTAATAATCGATAAACCCAAAATAAATGAATGAGTCCAGCTGTATTGCGTCGTTAGCTGCTAGCTGCTAGCGGACCAGCTGCTGGTTAAACGACACTTTTCTGCCCCAAATACGTCACTCATTGACTCCGTTTCTGCTTTAATGAGTTACTACCGACCTCCGATCCGATCATGTAAAAGTCTCCATCCTCCTCGAGCTGAAACTTCACAGGTTTCTGTCCAAACGTTTTGCTAAGCGCCATGCTGAAAAGAAACAACAATGCTTTGAGCTAGTGCGCAGGCGCGAACGATAAGACCGTTCTGTCGCTGAGTGATGACGTTTCATAAACAGGCAAACCCGCTGCTCTGACGAAAACGGAAAGCTTATATAATATATAGATATAGATATAGATAGATATATTTCGACTATATTTTTACTTTTGAAATTACATTTTTTTAAATATCAAAACATTTTAAGCATCAAATAAAGATGAATAAATACATATTCCTTAGTGAACCTCACTAAAAGTCACATATATATATATATATATATATATATATATATATATATATATATATATATGTGACTTTATATTATATTTCAATAATATAAAGCTACTAAACAACACTTACAGTTGTTAATAATTTATGTTCCTTAATCTTAACACAAAGGACTCAATAATAAAGAGAAAATATTCTATTTACTTTTATAAACTTAATGTTTATTCGTATGTACATGAATATATTAATCTATAACCAAGAAAGGAGAGAATGTACAATGCAAAAGAAAATCTTTATATACAAATCAATAAATAAACAAAGTAATAATCGAGGACAGTTTTGTATTATACGCAGGTGTTTGTGTTCTCGGGGGAAAAAGAAAATAGGAAAACAAAAACAAGAAGACGAGACTGCAGTTAGAAAAGGTTCTGAAATTCTTTTTTTTTCTTCTTTAAATTGGTAAAAATGGCACCCGAGCACAGTTCAGGGGAACGAAAAAACAAAAACAGGAAATTTTCAGTTGTTTTCTTTCTCTTTTCTCTCTTTTCGCTTGTTTTTGTTCAAACTCGCACAGAATCAGGTCAAAAACCACACAGAGAAATAAAAAGAAAGGGTACGCCGGGTCAACACGGGCTACGACACACAAACCAGTCCGACATCATTTAAAGTTCCACTCGTGTGCACAACGTCTACGTTCTCAAGAGAACACGAGACGGAGCTGCTGCAGAAACAACTGGGAACACTGGGAACACTGGGAGCTAAAAGGCCTGACGACCAAACACGAGGAGGAGGAGCCGGTGCTGCGTTCAAGCTCCCGTTTTCAGTCCGTTATCAATTTGTGATCGGAGTAGCAAAACAGACACTGTGGTGCGTTTGAGGTCCTGTTGCGAAACTTAAATACTTCACTGAAACGTTGGTTGTTGTTACTGGATGCTTCGTTGGGTTTCCACCAGAATCAGACTGGTTTTCATCCCTGAAACTTGGATTCAAACTCGGCAGATTCAAACTGAAATTGGCTCCAACATCTGTTTGGATTAAAAATATATATTTTTTAAATATTTGATAATTTGGCAGCTGACTGATCCTGAAAAACAAAAACAAATAAAAACGTGAATGAAAGTGTTTCTCCAACAGCTTCTTCTTCTTCTTCTTCTTCTTCTTCTGCGGCGCCTTCGCTTCAAGTTTCTTATTTCTCCTTTAGAGAAACGGGTCCAGACATCATAGTGTTCTCACCCCTTTATTTTGTTGTTGTTGTTGTTTTGTTTTCCAGAAAAATGCGACAACAGTAAACATACAAACATTATTATTTTTTTTAAACTCACTGTTAAAAGGCAAAGAGGACTCATCTGGTAAAAGCAACCGTTTCTCTTTTTCTTGTTATTTTTTTTGGCACATGGAGGTTTCGCGCCCGTCGAGCTCGATGTTCACCACGACGTCGTTGAGGGGGAACGCACGCTTTGTTTACTTGTTTACTTATTTATTTACGGTTCGGTCACAGCGATCGACAGGCAGAGTGAACGGGGTCAAAGGTCACAGTGTTCAACAGCGAAAGGATTTCATGGGGGGGGGGGGGTGTGAATCCATCGTCAGACATTCCCTTAATCTGTGACTGCTTACATTTCCCAGGGTGCATTGCAAACACGTTCACGCGCTCCGACTGTCTCGACGTGTTTAACGACGGTTTGTGACCTCGGAGGAGAAATAAACTTTAATGTTTAATGTTTAATGTCCTCTTGTGAAAGCAGGACGTGCATTTCATGACACGCGTCCTCGTCGTAATACTTTTTTATTTATTTCCGTTTCCTCCCGTGTGGACCGTCACCGTGACGACGTGTTCCTACATGTAAGAGGCATTAAGTGCATATTTAAGAGCCCGTTTACAAGTCAGAAGAATAAAAAATAAAAACATTAAAGAAACGGAGAGTAAGTCCAGAAGTGAGAAGCTGCTCTCGTCAGCTTTCGGGTCCCTTTTCGTTTCAGAAGTAACGTTTTGATCTGTGTGATGAGATGATGTCATGTCATGTCATGTCATGTCATGTCATGTCATGTCATGTCATGATTTAGCAGCACTGAGAATTAAAAATGGCCGCTGACGCTTCGCAGCCGTTAATGTCTCAACTTTGTATTCGCGGGGAATAAAAAAGGAAATGTAGACTCTTCAGGAGAAGGTTTGAATTGTTCCTTTAGAGAAACCGACGGAACGGAGAGAAGAGTCGGTTCTTTTGTTCTTTTGTTCTGCGTCTCACGGAAAGATTTAAGGAGCTTTTCTGTAGTTTGACGATTTTTTTTCCATATCTGGGAAAAAAAATTAAATCGCCAAAATCGTTCCTCATACTTTCTGAGAAAGAGAGAGAGAGAGATAATAACAGAGACAGAGAGAATGAGAGAGAGAGAGAGAGAGAGAGACTCTTCTTCTTCTGGTTAAACCAGAACATCAGTTTGTTGTCCGAGAAAAAAAAAAAAATATATATATTTTTTATTTGCAGTATTTCTCCATATTATCCAAATATATAATAATAATTTTAATGAACAATTAATGAATAATTAGCTAAAAATATTTGTTTTAATTTTTGTAATTCTTTTGGTTTCAGGGTCAAAATGTGGTTTTCATTCATTCTTCTTCCTTTTTTTTTGACGAAGAACAATCTGAAGATGAATTTGTCATTCGTGGAAATTCAAACTCATGAATTCTAACTTTGTATTGAGTAGTTTAATTCTTATTTTTGCCTGTTTGTTTTTGTTTTCCTGGCAGAAATTGGCTTCTATTGGTTCGACAGATTAAACATCAGGAAAGAAGAAGAAGAAGAAGAAGAAGAAGAAGAAGAAGAAGAAGAAGAAGAAGAAGAAGAAGAAGAAGAGATAATTAGCAGCACCGTATCAGTGAGATGCAAAACATTTCCTTTTTCTTTTTTTTAAATGTACAAAAGCAAAAAGAAGAAAAATATCTCGGTCGAGTCTATTAACAAAATCTCACGGTCCGTTCTCAAAATAAAATACTGCACGGTCGGCGTTGCTCGATATCGATGTTCGTACAGATGGCGACGCCCTCTGGATCTCTGCCCCGCCCCCTCCCCCGCCCCGTAACATGGCAGCGCTCACACGCTTCAAATAG
The DNA here is from genome assembly GCF_009769545.1 of Cyclopterus lumpus. Taxonomy (NCBI): domain Eukaryota; kingdom Metazoa; phylum Chordata; class Actinopteri; order Perciformes; family Cyclopteridae; genus Cyclopterus; species Cyclopterus lumpus. The sequence continues at coordinate 2,311,647 of NC_046974.1, forward strand.
TCCCTCAAAAGGAGTCCCTGTGTCCGTGGAAAAAAAATAAAGTTCCCTGAAGAAACCGTTGGAAAGACCCGGCAGCTTCCTGTATCGTCCGCGTATGTACAACCAGCAGGGGGCGCACACGACCTCTGGAGGTCAGGGGTCAAAGAGGGACTTTCTTTTGTGTAAAAGAGGCTTTGAAAGAAAAGAAAAACATTGAAGAGCTTTTAGAGTCGTAAACGGTTTGTAAACGTAAAGTAACGGACGGGGAGTAGAAAACCTGCTCCTCCACGAGCAGACGAGTCCTTCAGGGGACGCCGACTCTTCCCGTTTCCCGACCTTTTTAAAGTCCTCGAAGGGGTCCCGACGAGGCTACGACGGCCCCTCTGCTTTCTGAAGGTCGGACATTGTCTCCTCTGGCGTCTTTGTCCAAAACCAAAACTCGGAAAAGCTTCCGGACGCCAACGTTTCCTCTGAGGAGCGAGAGGCCAGAGAGGGGGATGAAGAGGAGGGAGGAAGAGGAGGAAGAGGAGGAGGAGGAGGAGGAGGAGGAGGAGGAGGGGAGGCAGGAAGTAGACGAGTTTTCTCCTCAGAAAATCCCTTTGGCGATCTTCAGTCCCTTCTGCTTCATGCGCGGCAGCGTCGAGCTCGCCACGTTCTTGGCGCGCATCGGCCGCGCCAAGCCCCGCCTCTTCAGCACGAAGTCGTAGTTGGCGGTGGAGTTCATGGCGTAGAAGACGTTGGCGTTGTCCGGGATCCGAAGCTCTGCGGAGAAAACACAAAAGACATCTGGATTTATTGAGAGAATACAGGGACGTGAGGACCGTATTGAATGAGGTCGCAGGTACGGTGGCCCCGCAGGGTCAAAACTTTATTCTGTTTAATCCACAACGTCATACAAAGATTAAAAAGGTTGACAGGAAAACATGTCAAATGTATTTCCTTCGTCCCGCAGCATTAAATCCTAAATGTTTATTTATTTACATTTTCGTTAGTTGTTGTTGATCCAAAACAATTGTTTTACAACAATGATAATAAAAGCACATATTTACAGAAAACCACCTCTCCAGTATTTCCTGTTCAGGATATTTTGATTCTATTCATCATTTATTATTATTTACTCTCTTAAGATTGTACATTAAGTATTAAGAGACGTTTAAATGTCACAACTTGGACCTTCACACCGTTTCTCTGCTGCCGAGTTTGAAGTAAATCTTTAAGTGTCTGAGGTTCTCAACACCTGGACATGTTCTCCTTCATCATTGTGACATGTTCTCCTTCATCATTGTGACATGTTCTCCTTCATCATTGTGACATGTTCTCCTTCATCATTGTGACATGTTCTCCTTCATCATTGTGACATGTTCTCCTTCATCATTGTGACATGTTCTCCTTCATCATTGTGACATGTTCTCCTTCATCATTGTGTTCTCCTTCATCATTGTGACATGTTCTCCTTCATCATTGTGACATGTTCTCCTTCATCATTGTGACATGTTCTCCTTCATCATTGTGACATGTTCTCCTTCATCATTGTGTTCTCCTTCATCATTGTGACATGTTCTCCTTCATCATTGTGATATGTTCTCCTTCATCATTGTGATATGTTCTCCTTCATCATTGTGACATGTTCTCCTTCATCATTGTGACATGTTCTCCTTCATCATTGTGATATGTTCTCCTTCATCATTGTGACATGTTCTCCTTCATCATTGTGACATGTTCTCCTTCATCATTGTGACATGTTCTCCTTCATCATTGTGACATGTTCTCCTTCATCATTGTGATATGTTCTCCTTCATCATTGTGATATGTTCTCCTTCATCATTGTGATATGTTCTCCTTCATCATTGTGACATGTTCTCCTTCATCATTGTGACATGTTCTCCTTCATCATTGTGTTCTCCTTCATCATTGTGACATGTTCTCCTTCATCATTGTGATATGTTCTCCTTCATCATTGTGACATGTTCTCCTTCATCATTGTGTTCTCCTTCATCATTGTGACATGTTCTCCTTCATCATTGTGACATGTTCTCCTTCATCATTGTGACATGTTCTCCTTCATCATTGTGACATGTTCTCCTTCATCATTGTGACATGTTCTCCTTCATCATTGTGTTCTCCTTCATCATTGTGTTCTCCTTCATCATTGTGACATGTTCTCCTTCATCATTGTGACATGTTCCATGTTCTCCTTCATCATTGTGATATGTTCCATGTTCTCCTTCATCATTGTGTTCTCCTTCATCATTGTGACATGTTCCATGTTCTCCTTCATCATTGTGACATGTTCTCCTTCATCATTGTGATATCTTCTCCTTCATCATTGTGACATGTTCCATGTTCTCCTTCATCATTGTGACATGTTCTCCTTCATCATTGTGACATGTTCTCCTTCATCATTGTGTTCTCCTTCATCATTGTGACATGTTCTCCTTCATCATTGTGACATGTTCTCCTTCATCATTGTGATATGTTCCATGTTCTCCTTCATCATTGTGATATGTTCCATGTTCTCCTTCATCATTGTGTTCTCCTTCATCATTGTGACATGTTCCATGTTCTCCTTCATCATTGTGACATGTTCTCCTTCATCATTGTGACATGTTCCATGTTCTCCTTCATCATTGTGATATGTTCTCCTTCATCATTGTGACATGTTCTCCTTCATCATTGTGTTCTCCTTCATCATTGTGACATGTTCTCCTTCATCATTGTGACATGTTCTCCTTCATCATTTTTCCATGTTCTCCTTCATCATTGTGACATGTTCTCCTTCATCATTGTGACATGTTCTCCTTCATCATTGTGACATGTTCTCCTTCATCATTGTGATATGTTCTCCTTCATCATTGTTCTCCTTCATCATTGTGACATGTTCTCCTTCATCATTGTGACATGTTCTCCTTCATCATTGTTCCATGTTCTCCTTCATCATTGTGACATGTTCTCCTTCATCATTGTGACATGTTCTCCTTCATCATTGTTCCATGTTCTCCTTCATCATTGTGACATGTTCTCCTTCATCATTGTGACATGTTCTCCTTCATCATTGTGTTCTCCTTCATCATTGTGACATGTTCTCCTTCATCATTGTGACATGTTCTCCTTCATCATTGTGACATGTTCTCCTTCATCATTGTTCCATGTTCTCCTTCATCATTGTTCCATGTTCTCCTTCATCATTGTTCCATGTTCTCCTTCATCATTGTGACATGTTCTCCTTCATCATTGTGACATGTTCTCCTTCATCATTGTGACATGTTCTCCTTCATCATTGTGACATGTTCTCCTTCATCATTGTGACATGTTCTCCTTCATCATTGTTCCATGTTCTCCTTCATCATTGTTCCATGTTCTCCTTCATCATTGTGACATGTTCTCCTTCATCATTGTTCCATGTTCTCCTTCATCATTGTGACATGTTCTCCTTCATCATTGTGACATGTTCTCCTTCATCATTGTGACATGTTCTCCTTCATCATTGTGTTCTCCTTCATCATTGTGACATGTTCTCCTTCATCATTGTGTTCTCCTTCATCATTGTGACATGTTCTCCTTCATCATTGTGTTCTCCTTCGTCATTGTGACATGTTCTCCTTCATCATTGTGACATGTTCTCCTTCATCATTGTGACATGTTCTCCTTCATCATTGTGTTCTCCTTCATCATTGTGACATGTTCTCCTTCATCATTGTGTTCTCCTTCATCATTGTGACATGTTCTCCTTCATCATTGTGTTCTCCTTCGTCATTGTGACATGTTCTCCTTCGTCATTGTGACATGTTCTCCTTCATCATTGTGACATGTTCTCCTTCATCATTGTGTTCTCCTTCGTCATTGTGACATGTTCTCCTTCATCATTGTGACATGTTCTCCTTCATCATTGTGTTCTCCTTCGTCATTGTGACATGTTCTCCTTCATCATTGTGACATGTTCTCCTTCATCATTGTTCCATGTTCTCCTTCATCATTGTGACATGTTCTCCTTCATCATTGTGATATGTTCTCCTTCACCATTGTGACATGTTCTCCTTCATCATTGTGATATGTTCTCCTTCATCATTGTGTTCTCCTTCATCATTGTGACATGTTCTCCTTCATCATTGTGTTCTCCTTCATCATTGTTCCATGTTCTCCTTCATCATTGTGACATGTTCTCCTTCATCATTGTGTTCTCCTTCATCATTGTGACATGTTCTCCTTCATCATTGTGACATGTTCTCCTTCATCATTGTGTCTCCTTCGTCATTGTGACATGTTCTCCTTCATCATTGTGACATGTTCTCCTTCATCATTGTGACATGTTCTCCTTCATCATTGTGACATGTTCTCCTTCATCATTGTGATATGTTCTCCTTCACCATTGTGTTCTCCTTCATCATTGTGATATGTTCTCCTTCATCATTGTGTTCTCCTTCATCATTGTGACATGTTCTCCTTCATCATTGTGTTCTCCTTCATCATTGTGACATGTTCCATGTTCTCCTTCATCATTGTGACATGTTCTCCTTCATCATTGTGTTCTCCTTCATCATTGTGACATGTTCCATGTTCTCCTTCATCATTGTGACATGTTCTCCTTCATCATTGTGTTCTCCTTCATCATTGTGTTCTCCTTCATCATTGTGACATGTTCCATGTTCTCCTTCATCATTGTGACATGTTCTCCTTCATCATTGTGTTCTCCTTCATCATTGTGACATGTTCTCCTTCATCATTGTGATATGTTCTCCTTCATCATTGTGTTCTCCTTCATCATTGTGACATGTTCTCCTTCATCATTGTGATATGTTCTCCTTCATCATTGTGACATGTTCTCCTTCATCATTGTGACATGTTCTCCTTCATCATTGTGACATGTTCTCCTTCATCATTGTGACATGTTCTCCTTCATCATTGTGACATGTTCTCCTTCATCATTGTGTTCTCCTTCATCATTGTGACATGTTCTCCATCATTGTGACATGTTCTCCTTCATCATTGTGTCTCCTTCGTCATTGTGACATGTTCTCCTTCATCATTGTGACATGTTCTCCTTCATCATTGTGACATGTTCTCCTTCATCATTGTGATATGTTCTCCTTCACCATTGTGACATGTTCTCCTTCATCATTGTGATATGTTCTCCTTCATCATTGTGTTCTCCTTCATCATTGTGACATGTTCTCCTTCATCATTGTGTTCTCCTTCATCATTGTGACATGTTCTCCTTCATCATTGTGACATGTTCTCCTTCATCATTGTGTTCTCCTTCATCATTGTGACATGTTCTCCTTCATCATTGTGATATGTTCTCCTTCATCATTGTGTTCTCCTTCATCATTGTGACATGTTCTCCTTCATCATTGTGATATGTTCTCCTTCATCATTGTGACATGTTCTCCTTCATCATTGTGACATGTTCTCCTTCATCATTGTGACATGTTCTCCTTCATCATTGTGACATGTTCCATGTTCTCCTTCATCATTGTGACATGTTCTCCTTCATCATTGTGTTCTCCTTCATCATTGTGACATGTTCTCCTTCATCATTGTGATATGTTCTCCTTCATCATTGTGACATGTTCCCCTTCATCATTGTGACATGTTCTCCTTCATCATTGTGTTCTCCTTCATCATTGTGACATGTTCCATGTTCTCCTTCATCATTGTGACATGTTCTCCTTCATCATTGTGTTCTCCTTCATCATTGTGACATGTTCCATGTTCTCCTTCATCATTGTGACATGTTCTCCTTCATCATTGTGTTCTCCTTCATCATTGTGTTCTCCTTCATCATTGTGACATGTTCCATGTTCTCCTTCATCATTGTGACATGTTCTCCTTCATCATTGTGTTCTCCTTCATCATTGTGACATGTTCTCCTTCATCATTGTGATATGTTCTCCTTCATCATTGTGTTCTCCTTCATCATTGTGACATGTTCTCCTTCATCATTGTGATATGTTCTCCTTCATCATTGTGACATGTTCTCCTTCATCATTGTGACATGTTCTCCTTCATCATTGTGACATGTTCTCCTTCATCATTGTGACATGTTCTCCTTCATCATTGTGACATGTTCTCCTTCATCATTGTGTTCTCCTTCATCATTGTGACATGTTCTCCATCATTGTGACATGTTCTCCTTCATCATTGTGTCTCCTTCGTCATTGTGACATGTTCTCCTTCATCATTGTGACATGTTCTCCTTCATCATTGTGACATGTTCTCCTTCATCATTGTGATATGTTCTCCTTCACCATTGTGACATGTTCTCCTTCATCATTGTGATATGTTCTCCTTCATCATTGTGTTCTCCTTCATCATTGTGACATGTTCTCCTTCATCATTGTGTTCTCCTTCATCATTGTGACATGTTCTCCTTCATCATTGTGACATGTTCTCCTTCATCATTGTGTTCTCCTTCATCATTGTGACATGTTCTCCTTCATCATTGTGTTCTCCTTCATCATTGTGACATGTTCCATGTTCTCCTTCATCATTGTTCCATGTTCTCCTTCTCCAGCTGACGGGTCAGGGTTCTCCTCACCTTTGTCCTCAGAGATCCGCTGCATCAGCTCGTACTCGTCGGTCTTCTCTCGCTCCAGGTTGTGTTTGATCATCGCCTTCCTGATGACGGCCGGAGTCTTGTCTTGACTCGTCACCTGAAGAGACGACAACACGGGCAGGTTAGATACTGGTCTTCATCAGAGTCCTCAGGACTAGTCTAGTACTGGTCTTCATCAGAGTCCTCAGGACTAGTCTAGTACTGGTCTTCATCAGAGTCCTCAGGACTAGTCTAGTACTGGTCTTCATCAGAGTCCTCAGGACTAGTCTAGTACTGGTCTTCGTCAGAGTCCTCAGGACTAGTCTAGTACTGGTCTTCGTCAGAGTCCTCAGGACTAGTCTAGTACTGGTCTTCGTCAGAGTCCTCAGTCCTGTACTACTGGCCTCCGTCCTCAGGACTAGTCTAGTACTGGTCTTCGTCAGAGTCCTCAGTCCTGTACTACTGGCCTCCGTCCTCAGGACTAGTCTAGTACTGGTCTTCGTCAGAGTCCTCAGGACTAGTCTAGTACTGGTCTTCGTCAGGCCTCAGGACTAGTCTAGTACTGGTCTTCGTCAGAGTCCTCAGGTCTAGTCTAGTACTGGTCTTCGTCAGGCCTCAGGACTAGTCTAGTACTGGTCTTCGTCAGAGTCCTCAGGTCTAGTCTAGTACTGGTCTTCGTCAGGCCTCAGGACTAGTCTAGTACTGGTCTTCGTCAGAGTCCTCAGGTCTAGTCTAGTACTGGTCTTCGTCAGGCCTCAGGACTAGTCTAGTACTGGTCTTCGTCAGAGTCCTCAGGACTAGTCTAGTACTGGTCTTCGTCAGAGTCCTCAGGTCTAGTCTAGTACTGGTCTTCGTCAGGCCTCAGGACTAGTCTAGTACTGGTCTTCGTCAGAGTCCTCAGGTCTAGTCTAGTACTGGTCTTCGTCAGAGTCCTCAGTCCTGTACCACTGGCCTCCGGCCTCAGAACTAGTCTAGTACTGGTCTTCGTCAGAGTCCTCAGGTCTAGTCTAGTACTGGTCTTCGTCAGGCCTCAGGACTAGTCTAGTACTGGTCTTCGTCAGAGTCCTCAGGTCTAGTCTAGTACTGGTCTTCGTCAGAGTCCTCAGGTCTAGTCTAGTACTGGTCTTCGTCAGGCCTCAGGACTAGTCTAGTACTGGTCTTCGTCAGAGTCCTCAGGTCTAGTCTAGTACTGGTCTTCGTCAGGCCTCAGGACTAGTCTAGTACTGGTCTTCGTCAGAGTCCTCAGGTCTAGTCTAGTACTGGTCTTCGTCAGGCCTCAGGACTAGTCTAGTACTGGTCTTCGTCAGAGTCCTCAGGTCTAGTCTAGTACTGGTCTTCGTCAGGCCTCAGGACTAGTCTAGTACTGGTCTTCGTCAGAGTCCTCAGGTCTAGTCTAGTACTGGTCTTCGTCAGGCCTCAGGACTAGTCTAGTACTGGTCTTCGTCAGTCCTCAGGACTAGTCTAGTACTGGTCTTGGTCAGTCCTGGTCCCTCTCACCAGGATGCTCTTGTACATGTTGCCGTTCTCCACGTCCAGGCTGACCCTGATGATGCAGCAGTCGTCCACCTGCTGGTTGTACAGCGGCAGCGACAGCGTGGAGTAGTTCGACACGGCCGACACGGAGCGCTTGTGTGAGCGCGAGGCGGAGAGCGGCGTGGAGGAGGAGACGGAGGAGGAGGAGGCGCTGCTGGAGCCCGAGGCCGAGCCGGAGGTGTCCAGGGAGGAGAGGGAGGTGCACTCCCAGAACTGAGAGGGGGGGGGGGAGAGATGTTTACTACCTTCATTGAATCTTAATCTGGAATAATCCCTCTGTTTTTACTCGTTGTGCCAGTTGCATTGTGGGAAATGTAGGCTCCGATAGTGAAGTTGTTACCGTTGACGTCGTGTCGGCTGACGGAGCTTCTCTCCCCAAAGCAGAGACGGTGAGTTTCACCGAGGGAGTCGACGTCTAGAGAGAGAGAGAGAGAGGGGGGGGGGGGGGGTATTATTGATCAACATTATTTCTAATATATTAACTTTATTTTAAATATATTAACATATTTCTAATATATTAATATTATTAACATTGTTTCTAAAATATAACTTAAGGAGAACATCATGTTTTATGAACTCTTATTCTCCTCTAACATTAACATGTAAACTAAAGCTTTAACTCTTATTCTCCTCTAACATTAACATGTAAACTAAAGCTTTAACTCTTATTCTCCTCTAACATTAACATGTAAACTAAAGCTTTAACTCTTATTCTCCTCTAACATTAACATTAACATCTAACATTAACTTGTAAACTAAAGCTTTAACTCTTATTCTCTAACATTAACATGTAAACTGAAGCTTTAACTCTTATTCTCTAACATTAACTTGTAAACTGAAGCTTTAACTCTTATTCTCTAACATTAACTTGTAAACTGAAGCTTTAACTCTTATTCTCTAACATTAACATGTAAACTAAAGCTTTAACTCTTATTCTCTAACATTAACATGTAAACTAAAGCTTTAACTCTTATTCTCTAACATTAACTTGTAAACTAAAGCTTTAACTCTTATTCTCTAACATTAACATGTAAACTAAAGCTTTAACTCTTATTCTCTAACATTAACTTGTAAACTGAAGCTTTAACTCTTATTCTCCTCTAACATTAACTTGTAAACTAAAGCTTTAACTCTTATTCTCTAACATTAACTTGTAAACTAAAGCTTTAACTCTTATTCTCTAACATTAACTTGTAAACTAAAGCTTTAACTCTTATTCTCTAACATTAACTTGTAAACTAAAGCTTTAACTCTTGTTCTCTAACATTAACTTGTAAACTAAAGCTTTAACTCTTATTCTCTAACATTAACATGTAAACTAAAGCTTTAACTCTTATTCTCTAACATTAACTTGTAAACTGAAGCTTTAACTCTTATTCTCTAACATTAACTTGTAAACTAAAGCTTTAACTCTTATTCTCTAACATTAACTTGTAAACTAAAGCTTTAACTCTTATTCTCTAACATTAACATGTAAACTAAAGCTTTAACTCTTATTCTCTAACATTAACTTGTAAACTAAAGCTTTAACTCTTATTCTCCTCTAACATTAACTTGTAAACTGAAGCTTTAACTCTTATTCTCTAACATTAACATGTAAACTGAAGCTTTAACTCTTATTCTCCTCTAACATTAACTTGTAAACTAAAGCTTTAACTCTTATTCTCTAACATTAACTTGTAAACTAAAGCTTTAACTCTTATTCTCCTCTAACATTAACTTGTAAACTAAAGCTTTAACTCTTATTCTCCTCTAACATTAACTTGTAAACTGAAGCTTTAACTCTTATTCTCTAACATTAACATGTAAACTGAAGCTTTAACTCTTATTCTCTAACATTAACATGTAAACTGAAGCTTTAACTCTTATTCTCCTCTAACATTAACATGTAAACTGAAGCTTTAACTCTTATTCTCTAACATTAACTTGTAAACTAAAGCTTTAACTCTTATTCTCCTCTAACATTAACTTGTAAACTAAAGCTTTAACTCTTATTCTCTAACATTAACTTGTAAACTAAAGCTTTAACTCTTATTCTCCTCTAACATTAACTTGTAAACTAAAGCTTTAACTCTTATTCTCCTCTAACATTAACATGTAAACTAAAGCTTTAACTCTTATTCTCCTCTAACATTAACTTGTAAACTAAAGCTTTAACTCTTATTCTCCTCTAACATTAACATGTAAACTAAAGCTTTAACTCTTATTCTCCTCTAACATTAACTTGTAAACTAAAGCTTTAACTCTTATTCTCTAACATTAACATGTAAACTAAAGCTTTAACTCTTATTCTCTAACATTAACATGTAAACTAAAGCTTTAACTCTTATTCTCTAACATTAACTTGTAAACTAAAGCTTTAACTCTTATTCTCTAACATTAACATGTAAACTAAAGCTTTAACTCTTATTCTCCTCTAACATTAACATGTAAACTAAAGCTTTAACTCTTATTCTCCTCTAACATTAACTTGTAAACTAAAGCTTTAACTCTTATTCTCCTCTAACATTAACTTGTAAACTAAAGCTTTAACTCTTATTCTCCTCTAACATTAACTTGTAAACTGAAGCTTTAGAGGAGACAGTGAACGCCTCACACCTTCCTCTCGTGTCCCTCCGGGGAGTCGGACAGGAAGCTGGCGTTCACGTCCTCCAGGTCTGACCCGCTGGAGCTGACGGAGGTGACGCTGAGCGCGTCGCCGCTGTCTCCTCCTCCTCCTCCTCCTCCTCCTCCTCCTCCTCCACCCCCGCCCCCTTGGTACGGCCGGTAGTGCGAGTGGTCGAAGGACTTGGAGTGAGAGCCCGGAGCGCCGCTGCAGCCGGCCTCCGTCAGCTGGCGGCTGCAAGAGGAAGGAAGAGGAAGGAAAATGGGTGATTGAAAACGTGAACCCGGTTATCGATCGGCCGATCGGTGATCAATACTTCATGACTCACTCGCTCCAGCGCTTCATGATGCCGCCGTTCTTCTTGGCCCGCAGCGTGTTGGAGGCCGACTCGGACAGAGGCTCGATCTCACAGGACAGGTTGTAGCTGCGGGGACAGGAAGTGACGTCAGCGTGAACCCGAACGCACGGAAACCCTGCACCGACGTGGGTCAGTGAACGCATCTTTGTTTAGATGATAAATATACAACGTACTTTTACCTGGTGCAGCTTTAAAACTTTGTTTTGTTTGTTTATAATAAATATAATCAGTATATAACATACTTTTACCAGGTGCAGCTTTCATACTTTGGCATCTTCCCCTTTCGTTATTTGTCATTTCATCCCCTCACACATTAACATCTGCAGTAGCCCAGATTATATTATATTATATCATATTATACCATATTATATCATATTATATTATATCATATTATATTATACCATATTATATCATATTATATTATATCATATTATATCATATTATATTATACCATATTATATCATATTATATTATATCATATTATATTATATGAGATCATATTATATTATATCATATTATATTATATTAGATCATATTATATTATATCATATCATATTATATTATATTAGATCATATTATATTATATCATATCATATTATATTAGATCATATATCATATTATATTATATTAGATCATATTATATTATATCATATCATATTATACCATATTATATTATATTATATTATACCATATTATATTATATTATATTATATCATATTATATCATATTATATTAGATCATATCATATTATATCATATTATATTATATTAGATCATATTATATCATATCATATTATATCATATCATATTATACCATATTATATCATATTATATTATATTATATTAGATCATATTATATTATATTATATTAGATCATATTATATTATATCATATTATATTATATCATATTATATTATATCATATTATATTATATCATATTATATTAGATCATATTATATTATATTATATTAGATCATATTATACCATATTATATTATATTATATCATATTATATCATATTATATCATATCATATTATATTATATTAGAGACCCATGTTGTGGGGAGCCAGGTGCACTCACCTCTCGGCCTCGCTGAGCTTCTCCACGCTGGAGAACCAGTCCCTGAAGTGTCCGTCCTGAGTGAAGCTGTAGTTGTTGGAGGCCAACTGGAGCAGCTTGATCTGAGCGATCACCTCGAACTCCTGAGCGGAGCCACAGATGTGTTGATTTCATCTCTTTTAAATTGTTTTAATCTTTTCTTCTTTTGCAACTCACCTTTCTTCTCTTCTCGAAGTTGATCAGACCACCCTAAAAAAACAACAACATTTAAATAAATAAAGTGAAGATAAACGTGTAGGCCTGTGTTGTTATTAGCCTCATTAATAACACTATATTTAAATGTCTTAACAGGAAGCAGACCTCAGTGTAGTCCTTCATGGCCGTGTCCATCATCACCAGGTCCGTGAGGAAGGTCCCCAGGTAGGGAATCGTCCCCTGCATCACTCCCTGTTCACGCAGGAGGTAAACAACAACAACAACAACAAGATGAGCGAGACTTGAATGCTTCGATGTTTAGAGTCAAAACATTTTTAATGGTCCAAATTTTGGTAGGAAAAAAATATCAATGTGGCTGATTTGTGGATTCCTTTACCCAACCATTGAACTATTTTATATTAATAATAATAATAATAATAATAATAATAATAATAATAATAATAACAACTTTATTTATATGGCACCGACAACAGAAAGCTCAATAGTGAGGTGCAAATATATAAAGAAAGAAAAGAAAGAAAAAGTGATCAAATTAAATTAAATAAATAATTAAATAAATGAATGAAAGAAAAAGAAAAGAGATGAAATAAAAATAATTAATTAAATAAATGAAAGAAAAAGAGATAAAAAAATAAATAAAAGAAGAAAATAAAAAGTTTAAGAAGTGATTTTTAAAAGAGATTACTGATGAACACTATGAGTTTTATCAAAAAGAACTAAATAGTCTAAAGTATTTAAGGCTCTTCTCATTTCTCCAGCTTGTATCTCCTCGTAGCGTAGCCTTGTACAGGCATCATATATATATATATATATATATATATATATATATATACGACTATCCTACATTTTAATTAATTCAAGCTCAAGAAAAATAAATAAAAATAAAAGATACACCTGTTCATATCTCCTCCTCAAAATGCATTTTAAGACAGCCGAAAAACCCATAAATTAGAAGAGAGGAGAGTCCATTTCTCTTGGACAGACTGCAGTGACCGTCCTCGCCACCAGGGGGTGCTGTTGGCCCACTGAAGCGGCTCATGGGGGCACTGTGGACTCACCAGGTGGTCTCTCTG
>NC_046974.1:2332500-2422500 GCF_009769545.1 Cyclopterus lumpus
AATGGTACAAACAACAAAAACAAATAAGTTGTACTCTTTATATCAACTTCGCTTTCTGCTTGTTTGGAGAATAATGAGATTAAATGAGGTGAGCGTTTCCTGGAGCTCCGCCTCCCAGCCCCTCTGTGATTTTCCTGTGCATAAACAAGATAATAAAAGAAATGTTTTCCAGTGTGATCAGAACAATGAGGTCGTGAACTTCAGTAACCTCCCTGCAGACGGGGGGGGGGGGGGGGGGGGGGGGGGGGGGGGGGGGGGGGGGGGGGGGGGGGGGGGGGGGGGGGGGGGGGGGGGGGGGGGGGGGGGCTTATCAGCCGGAGCGCACACTATTTAAATTATGAGGAAAATAGATACACATTTCTTTTGTCATTAGTAGTGTTAATGATGTACTGTCTCTACTATATATTTTATATGTGAAAAAACAACTGGATTGATTCTAGTTCATCACCAACGCGACATTGAACACGCGTTGTCACAGTTTAGAAAAGAGAACCTGAACGCATCGCGATGCAACTGAATGAGATAACGAGGGAGATGAATAACGTGGGAGATGAATAACGTGGGAGATGAATAACGAGGCGCATTCCTGACAAGAAGTCCACGAGAAGCTCCGAGTGAATCCCTTCAGCCCGACTCGGTGCTGCTGCAGAGTCAAACAGACCATAAAGCAGGGTATGCTTTAGGGCGGGGCTACCATGGTGATTGACAGGTCGTTTACTTTGTCTCTGAGATCATCAACCTGATGTCTGAGACGTTCCCTCTGTGACTTCAAACCAGCTCTTGGTTGTTCCGGTAGCTGATCCATGAAGCCCGTGTTTCCGTCACGCTGTTTGTTTCCCTGTGAAATCACCAAATGTTCACTCAGCGCCTCCAGCCGGGAACATCTAGTGACTCTGAGCATTTTGAACACGACGCACTGAAGAAACAAACAGAAAGGCACCGACAGCTGTTTATTTATAGAAACCCATTTGCTCGACGACGCAACTAAACCAACCATTTAAAATCCATTACGCCACGGGGAAGGTTTTTTATTCTAACAGGGTGAAATATAAATGTCGGTTTTCAGAGGAGAGCACCAAAGTCGTCTAAAACGTCCAAGAATATAAATATAGAAACGATAATTACTCACTTTATTATCTATTTGTTTCTTTTTTAGATGCTTCAAAACGTTGATTTAGTATTTACATGTAAAAACATGGAGGGATAGTCTCAAGTGTTTCTTCTTTAAATTAGAAAATAAAATACTGGAGCCGGGTCCACAGAAATGTCTGTTATACTTTCACACAAAACGGGGAAAAGAAAGTCAATTAATCAACCAATCAAACACAACAGGGACGTGTGTTTAATAAGTAGACTTATGTTGTACAAACTAACTTTATTTCGAAGGCGGCGCAGGCCGGATGCGTCTTACCTTTCACAATAAAAGCCCCAGACAGCATTTCACTCAAAGGAAACTCAGTGCAATATCTTACAGTAGCTCAAATAAGTTTGGTTTTCTTGTCCCTTGTCCCGTCAGTACTAAGTTATTACCACCGATGGGAACGATGGCGCATATATAAATATTAAAGGACGCAGTAGATCCACAAACTAATCCTATTGCGTCCCCGATAACGCAACGTTGTGAACAACAAATCTGAAATCTGCAGTAGGCGAGCTAGTTAATGTTAGCCGTTAGCAGAACCGCACAGCTAATATCTAACTAAAGCTAACGGAGGCGTTCAAGCTGTTTCGGTAAAGAAACGAGTATTAGACGAAAAGGTTGATTAGGACGTTTAACGTGATGCGTTCAAATGTACTCGTGAAGAAGTGATGTTTTCACAGCAATATAAAATAGATATTAGAGAGTGAATATGACTTGTTTACCTTGGCGTTTGTTTGTTTGTTTAGTTTTTAAATCATTAAATATTAAAAGAGAGCGACATAGTGACGTCTACGCCTCACGAGCATCCTTAAAAACAGGCCGAGCTGTTTCTGACCTGCTCATCAGAAACAATCAGGATTCTTCTACTCAATGTTTATCCCGCACAACAACTCCCCCCCATCGCCTGTATAAACACAGCCCCCCCTCAGGACGCCTGCCCGATAGCCTCCCAGAGGAGCCTCAGAAAAGATGTAGACCAGCAGGGAAAGTCCCAGTGGAAAGACCCCCCCCCCCCCATAGAAAACAATCAACACCTAAACAAAGCCAACAATAGAGAGCTTCCATTACAACCCCGTAGCACAAGCCAGTGACTTCCCCTCGCTCACAATGACAGCCAGTGAGATCATTTGGATGTGGGTCAAGAGGAGGAGGAGGAGGAAGAGGAAGAGGAAGAGGGAGAGGGAGAGGGAGAGGGAGAGGAGGAAGAGGAAGAGGGAGAGGGAGAGGAGGAAGAGGGAGAGGAGGAGGAGGAAGAGGGAGAAGGAGAGGAGGAAGAGGAAGAGGGAGAGGAGGAAGAGGGAGAGGGAGAGGAGGAAGAGGAAGAGGGAGAAGGAGAGGAGGAAGAGGAAGAGGGAGAGGAGGAAGAGGAAGAGGAGGAAGAGGAGGAACCAAACGTTCAGAAAACCCTTCATGTGTGAGAGAGCTTCCACTTTAGCAGCCAGTTAAATGGATAAATCAAAGTGCACAAAACGTTTTCTTCTTCTTTCATAAGTGTAACAAGACGATAAAACACATTATTATTATTATGCTCGCCGCTCTCTGAGACCGTGTGAGCAATAACAACGCTAGCACGCTAACGTTAAGAATGTGCTATGTTTAGCACATCTACCGTCTCAACTTAGCATTGCAGCATTGTTTGGTTTGTTTTAAACAAAAAACAAAATGGCGATCTCAATTTTCCCCACAATGCCCAACGTGGCGTCTGCACATTTCTTGTTTTGTAGAACCAACAGTCAGAAATAACAATTGTTTAAATCACAAAGGAATTAGCATGCCGCCGCTTAACGGGTATTGGAATGTTCACCATGTGCGCCATCTTGGTGCTAGCGTGCTAACGTTAGCTGATTAGCATTAAACACAAAATACAGCTGAAGTTTACATATTTGGGAGAAGACAATGAAGCCGTCGGCCTCATGATGGCGCTAAAAGAAACGTCAGGTGCCCCACAACAGGTGAGCGTGATTGGGGCGAAAAACAGATTTCAGTGAAAACCATCCAATAGTTGTTCCTGAAGCCGACTCGCTAACACGAGTAAAGATGTGAATCTTTGGTGTCGAGCTTTTTCTTTTGCCGTCTTGTCTTTGAACACAAGTCCATTCTTCTTCTACACTCGCTGTACTTTCCCTCTAAAAAGGCCATTTCCTCGTCCAGCAACACAAACGGGCTATTTCGGTCTTTTTTTAAATGTATTTTTCTGCGTGTTCCACTTGAAGCTTGACCTTTTCTCAAGAACAGATTAATTTTCTGTGAAATTAAAGTTGACAGATCGGCTTCGGGGGGGCCGATTAGATTAGATTTAGAAAAAGAAGACCTGAATCCACATTTCCTGCCATCTGATAATTCATTTTATTCGTCTGTAGGCCTCTATTTTAATTCAAAGTGACGGGAGAGAGGAGGCTTGTTGCCCAGTGCCTTCTAGTCCTGTGTTGGGCTTCCTCACAGTGCGTTCCAGTTCCTCAGGAACACATTGGACCTGTGGTTAAGTGCCCTCCTGTCCACGCCGCCTGCAACCTAGAGCTGTTGTGACAGATATTAGTGAAACACACTTGAGGCGGAACTGGCTTTGTCAGCTGTTATCAATCAATCAAGAGCTTTACCATGAGGAGGGTAATCCTCTTCTCTTTCACTGGAGTCCGGTGGGGATAACTAAGTATTTCACCACCTTTTATTGATTAATGCATCAGATACAGAGTATTTCCACACTGGAGTGTTGCTACTTTTACTCCAGTAAATACTTTAAACCTGTATCGTGTACTTCGTTTCTTCTGTTTTTGATTGCACATGATGTTATTCCTTCCATGTTCGTATAGCTCTTGAACGCTTTGCCGAGTCACTGTTAGCACGGAGGACAATCAGACCATGAAGCTCGTGGAGCCGTTACAGTCGCTCTGCGTCTCTGATTTCACTGCAGGTTCATAATAGCACTGAGCATTGATTACTTCTTCAAATAGATGTGGAGGCTTCTATAGAAGTGACTGTTGTTCGGATCCAACGGTCCTGAACTGGTCTGGGAGTCCAGTTTGAAGGACTTCCTGTTGAAGACCTGTGGAGCGGCTTCAACGAGCAGCAGAACGACCTCTAATCCTGCTGCTGTATGAATGTTTCATACTGTTTGACTGCAGCTCTTTACATCTGTGTCAGTGTGAAAATACAAAGAAAACTAAACAGAGGTTCCCAAAGAAAACTAGATGTTCCCAAAGAAAACTAGATGTTCCCAAAGAAAACTAGAGGTTCCCAAATAAAACTAAACAGAGGTTCCCAAAGAAAACTAAACAGAGGTTCCCAAAGGAAACTAGATGTTCCCAAAGAAAACTAAACAGATGTTCCCAAAGAAAACTAAACAGAGGTTCCCAAAGGAAACTAGATGTTCCCAAAGAAAACTAGAGGTTCCCAATCAAAACTAAATAGAGGTTCCCAAAGAAAACTAGATGTTCCCAAAGAAAACTAAACAGATGTTCCCAAAGAAAACTAGAGGTTCCCAAAGGAAACTAGATGTTCCCAAAGAAAACTAAACAGAGGTTCCCAAAGGAAACTAGATGTTCCCAAAGAAAACTAGAGGTTCCCAATCAAAACTAAACTAGAGGTTCCCAAAGAAAACTAAATAGAGGTTCCCAAAGAAACCGAAATAGAGGTTCTCAAAGAAAACTAAACAGAGGTTCCCAAAGAAAATGAAATAGAGGTTCCCAAAGAAAACTAGAGGTTCCCAAAGAAAACTAAATAGAGGTTCCCAAAGAAAACGAAATAGAGGTTCCCAAAGAAAACTAGAGGTTCCCAAAGAAAACTAAATAGAGGTTCCCAAAGAAAACTAAACAGAGGTTCCCAAAGAAAACTAAACAGAGGTTCCCAAAGAAAACTAAACAGAGGTTCCCAAAGAAATCTAAACAGAGGTTCCCAAAGAAAACTAGAGGTTCCCAAAGGAAACTAGATGTTCCCAAAGAAAACTAAACAGAGGTTCCCAAAGGAAACTAGATGTTCCCAAAGAAAACTAGAGGTTCCCAATCAAAACTAAACTAGAGGTTCCCAAAGAAAACTAAATAGAGGTTCCCAAAGAAACCGAAATAGAGGTTCTCAAAGAAAACTAAACAGAGGTTCCCAAAGAAAATGAAATAGAGGTTCCCAAAGAAAACTAGAGGTTCCCAAAGAAAACTAAATAGAGGTTCCCAAAGAAAACGAAATAGAGGTTCCCAAAGAAAACTAGAGGTTCCCAAAGAAAACTAAATAGAGGTTCCCAAAGAAAACTAAACAGAGGTTCCCAAAGAAAACTAAACAGAGGTTCCCAAAGAAAACTAAACAGAGGTTCCCAAAGAAATCTAAACAGAGGTTCCCAAAGAAAACTAAATAGATGTTCCCAAAGAAAACTAAACAGATGTTCCTAAAGAAAACTAAACAGATGTTCCTAAAGAAAACTAAATAGAGGTTCCCAAAGAAAACTAAACAGATGTTCCCATAGAAAACTAAACAGATGTTCCCAAAGAAAACTAAATAGATGTTCCCAAAGAAAACTAAATAGATGTTCCCATAGAAAACTAAATAGATGTTCCTAAAGAAAACTAAATAGATGTTCCCATAGAAAACTAAATAGATGTTCCCAAAGAAAACTAAACAGATGTTCCCATAGAAAACTAAATAGATGTTCCTAAAGAAAACTAAATAGATGTTCCCAAAGAACACTAAATAGAAGTTCCCAAAGAAAACTAAACAGAGGTTCCCAAAGAAAACTAAATAGATGTTCCCAAAGAAAACTAAATAGATGTTCCCATAGAAAACTAAACAGATGTTCCCAAAGAAAACTAAACAGATGTTCCCGTAGAAAACTAAATAAATGTTCCTAAAGAAAACTAAATAGATGTTCCCAAAGAAAACTAAACAGATGTTCCTAAAGAAAACTAAACAGATGTTCCTAAAGAAAACTAAATAGAGGTTCCCAAAGAAAACTAAACAGATGTTCCCATAGAAAACTAAACAGATGTTCCCAAAGAAAACTAAATAGATGTTCCCAAAGAAAACTAAATAGATGTTCCCATAGAAAACTAAATAGATGTTCCTAAAGAAAACTAAATAGATGTTCCCATAGAAAACTAAATAGATGTTCCCAAAGAAAACTAAACAGATGTTCCCATAGAAAACTAAATAGATGTTCCCATAGAAAACTAAACAGATGTTCCCAAAGAAAACTAAACAGATGTTCCCAAAGAAAACTAAATAGATGTTCCCAAAGAAAACTAAACAGATGTTCCCATAGAAAACTAAATAGATGTTCCCATAGAAAACTAAATAGATGTTCCTAAAGAAAACTAAATAGATGTTCCCAAAGAAAACTAAACAGATGTTCCCAAAGAAAACTAAATAGATGTTCCCAAAGAAAACTAAACAGAGGTTCCCATAGAAAACTAAACAGATGTTCCCATAGAAAACTAAATAAATGTTCCTAAAGAAAACTAAATAGATGTTCCCAAAGAAAACTAAACAGATGTTCCTAAAGAAAACTAAACAGATGTTCCTAAAGAAAACTAAATAGAGGTTCCCAAAGAAAACTAAACAGATGTTCCCATAGAAAACTAAACAGATGTTCCCAAAGAAAACTAAATAGATGTTCCCAAAGAAAACTAAATAGATGTTCCCATAGAAAACTAAATAGATGTTCCTAAAGAAAACTAAATAGATGTTCCCATAGAAAACTAAATAGATGTTCCCAAAGAAAACTAAACAGATGTTCCCATAGAAAACTAAATAGATGTTCCTAAAGAAAACTAAATAGATGTTCCCAAAGAAAACTAAATAGATGTTCCTAAAGAAAACTAAATAGATGTTCCCAAAGAAAACTAAACAGATGTTCCCAAAGAAAACTAAATAGAAGTTCCCAAATAAAACTAAACAGAGGTTCCCAAAGAAAACTAAACAGAGGTTCCCAAAAAAAACTAAACAAAGGTTCCCAAAGAACACTAAATAGAGGTTCCCAAAGAAAACTAAACAGGTTCCCAAAGAAAACTAAACAGAGGTTCCTAAAGAAAACTAAATAGAAGTTCCCAAAGAAGTTCCTATCCAGACGATCTCAGGTGACCTTTCCTTTCTTTTCCGTACAGTTAAAGAACCGTGACGTTGAGTAACGTCCTTCTCGGTTCTCTCTGGCACCGTCGGGAAGAAAGGCACCGATTGTGGAGGGGAAACCCGTGGCCTCCTGCAGGGGGGCCGGGCGGTGGGGCCGGGGGGATTAAGCATTAGGTAATTGTGTTAGAGGAGAGGATTAGATTAGAGCAGTTCGCTGCTGCTACTTCTCTGAGCTCGCAACATTAAAAAAAAAGGGAAACTCGGCCGTGAAATGCGTCCGGCTCGATGACGGAACCGAGCCGAGCGTAAAGAAAAAAAGAGAACCGGTTCAGAGTCCAGACGAGACCGGATCCACGTGGTCTCGGTCGTGAGGTTGTCCTCGCGGTTCGATCCGAGACCACGCGTAACGCCGATAAATAAGATTAATCGCCCCCCTCCTCCTCCTTCCTGATCT
This sequence comes from Cyclopterus lumpus, assembly GCF_009769545.1. Lineage (NCBI taxonomy): Eukaryota > Metazoa > Chordata > Actinopteri > Perciformes > Cyclopteridae > Cyclopterus > Cyclopterus lumpus. Next base: position 2,340,144 of record NC_046974.1, read on the forward strand.
GATAGAATGTTCTGGAGAATGTTTCCACTTAATCCGTGAGGAGGAAAAGGACCTTTAACGGATAACAGATATGAATGTTTGGGTCACGGGGTCACGGGGGGGTTGAAGAGGAGCATCATGGTCATTGGATGGATTGTCATGAAATTTGAATAATAAATGAATAAATACAATTAATAATAATAATAAATAAATCTAAAATAACAGTAAAAAAACAAATAGTTTGAGGCACATTTCCGGCTTCTTCAATTTAAATTAGTTTCCTCTGTTTCATATAATTTTAAATAAAATCTCTTTGGGTTTTGGACTAAAATTCCCCCTTTTTTGTTGTTGTATTGTTGCGAAACAATTTTATTGATTAATAAAAACAGTTGCAGCTTGCATTGATCTCTCAACACGGAGCGTCTATGGCGGCTGTAGAGTATTATTAACCTCTAAAGGTCATTAAATCCTTATTGCAGTCGACCTCACATACCGGTTATTATTATTCTATTCTGGATATCAGTCGTATTAATATCCCCGATGACTCGCTGGCGGTCTCAGTATTGATGACTGAGAACAAGTCCCCCGGTTGCTCCAGTGTGTTGGAGCTCTTACTGTCGTCCATCCAGTCTGCATGAAGCTCGACGGACCTCTACGTTGTTATAATGAGGCTTCACAGGGGATGTCTCATGACGTCATCTCTGAGGGCACACTCACCGTGTGAGATGGACACCTACGAGTTGTTCACATTATGTAATAAACTGGTTAATACCATCTGTCTGACATTAGTTTATATAGACTAATACCTATTTAAAAAAGTCTGCAACTCCTTGTATTTGTGACTTTGAGGGATCAACCAGGATCCAGACCCTGGACCCCCCCCCCCCCCCCCCCCCCCCCCCCAATCCGGTCCTGGACACAACGCAACAAGCATCACCTCGCGGAGCTCACCTTCCTCCCGTCCCCCCTCACGCCCCTCACGCCCCTCACCTCCAGCAGCGGCAGGTCCGGGTCCAGGTGCGTGAGGCTGTGCAGGACCACCGGGCCCCGGTCCTCCGCCAGCTCCAGCCTCACCCCGTCCCAAATGCTGCGCACCCTCCACGACGAGTCGAACATCTCGATGACCGGCCGTCCCGGCTCGAGGCCGCGCGCCTCGGTGTGCACGCACGGGAAATGGACCATGGGTGCCGGCGGAGCCGCGAGTCCAGTCACGGGGACATTTTGTTTTGTTTTTATTAGTATTATTTTCTAACTGTTTTAATCTGTGCTTCTATATTCTTGACCGGAGCGTCGGCGCTGCTGTCTGATGCGTTTAGGCGAGTCACACTGGGGCTGTTCTAAGCCCCGCCCCCAGGCCTGTGCTGCATTCAGGGCCGTCGGCAATATAAGAGAACCTATATTTATATTCATTCTGAGAAAGCACGGCTAACATGGCCTAAAAAAAACATACATTATTTAATCTCTATAATATTTTAAACACATTTATGTATATATATATATAAAATTGTATTTTATTCCATTATTTTTTTGTTGTGTTTTTTTTATAGTGCTTTTATACATTTTCTTGTATCCACATTTTCGATCGTTCATTCTGGAGTAAAATATAGCATATTATAATAATTGTACATGTTTGGTTTACTCCCTACAAATCAGTAGATTTGATTTAATTTAATTTATTTGCAACGTTTTAAATATACCCTTTTTAGCGTAGTGTAGTACTACTTCAGCAGGGTTTACTGCTTTTATACGTTTTCTTTTATCCACATTTTCGCTCGGTCATTTTGGAATAAAATATAGCATATTATAATCATTTTACATATTTGGTTTACTCCCTACAAATCAGTAGAATGTATTTTAAACTAAATGTTCCCTTTTCAGAACATGTATCATTTTGTATTTTCTAAATGCCGGCTGTACACTCGTAATAATTATAATAATAATAATATATCATCATGTTTCCTTCATCGGCATACAAATTCCCTCAAGTCACCCACATGAATTAACATCAAATGGCATTTAATGAAGTCGACCAGCAAAACAAGTCTATTTTTACGTTTCTTAACGAGGGCTATCCAGCGCGTTACAGATCTACGAGGTGTCCCTGAAGGCAGCGTTACGTCAGGCCTTTGGGAAATGATGGCAGTGTTGTTTTGCCCTCAAGTGCTGGTGTGGGAAAAGAAAAATGTAGAGTTCACTGACTCTGCTGTCTGCTGGGAAACCAACATTAGACAGTATCATTATACTCGAGTACATTTTAAAGGTACTTGTATTAGAATATTTCTATTTTACCTCCACATTAAGAAGGAAATATTGAATGTTTTACTTTATTTGTATCCACATTTTTGCTAAAAAGCTTTAGTCATCACATAGGTCATCATAGGTTTTTGCATAAACACTCAGTTAATCATTTTAATAGTCAAGTTTAACTCTACACTTTTAAAATACTGATTTATTGTTGTTAAAATCCAATAATACGATGAAATAAAATAAAATGTTATTAATTATAGCAGACGGTTTAACTTCCAACGTGATTGTCTCTATTATTATTATTATTATTATTTTTGCTATTGTTTTAATCTTATATTATATATATATATATTTTTTTTTTTTAAATTATTTTATTACTTTTACTGTCGGATTTTAGTCGCCTTGATGCATCCTGAAATATTTAAATCCTGGAAAGGATTTTGGTGTTAAGCACTGTGTAACTTTAAAATAATTATATTTTGTATTTATTATAATTCTTATTTTGCAAAATGTGTACCGTCATCACTTATTTAATCTAAAGTAACATTTGTAATGAAGCAAAGATCTGCATAGGACTACAACTAATGAATTATATTATTGATTAAACTGCCTGTTATTTGCTCGATTTACTGAATAATTTGATTTATTTAGTCTATAAAACGTCATCACGAGTTCCCAGAGCTGAGGGTGATGAACAAATGAACAGACACCACCCAAACACAGAGACCCCACCTTGCTCCTCCACAATAAGAGCACAGAGGAGGACCCTCCGTCAGTAACGCATCCAACACCGCCCCCTACTGGCCAACATCAGCCACATACACACCCATACAAGCCAAGCCATCCACCCTCTGAATGAAGACGTCTGCCAAGCTATTAAACGTGATTAATAACTCATAATGATAATTAAATCAGCCGGTTCACGTGAGAAGCAAATACGCTGCGCAGGTAATTAACGGTGGACTTTAAATCAGGGTTTTTATGTCCAAACACAATATATTGGGGGCTGAATGCAACTAGAAATATGTCTGACCTCGACTGGCCTTCATAACTCACCGACGGCTGCAGCTGCTGGAGGGCAAAACACTGTGTGTGTGTGTGTGTGTGTGAGAAAAAAAAGAAACACATACATATATATATATATATATATATATGTATGTATGTATAACCCATGTGGGCTGAGACCCCAGAGAGCTCAGAGGGACGGCCAACTTGAAGTCTGCTGTGATTTAAGTAAAGCTCCCATCTGCTGGAAATCAATACCAGAGGATGTTGTGCCCCCCCCCAAGAGGATGATGTGCTGCGCCCCCCCTCCCCCCCACACCCCCACACACACACACTTTACTTTACTCTCACAAACCACACACGCCTTCACTCGGAGCACAAATAGATACGAAGCGCCGTATTCAAAGAGGTCGACCGCATACGAAAGAATCCCATCACGTCGAGGTCATGTCAGGGTGCCAATGGGCAAGGCACTCCCCCCACCCCCCAGCCCCCCAGCGGAGGCTCACTGGGCAGCAGTGGAGGTCTGTGGTTGCACTGGGCTGCTGCCAGGCAGATAAAAGCTTGGACCCAGTACAGAGTTGCATAAAAGGCTCATAAATTGAGAATAAACGGATATTAAAACATCGACGTAACGTTAAAAAAAGACTTCCTGCGTTGAGGTCAAATGAGTTTTTTGGGGAGCAAAAATTTAGACGTGAAGGTGTCGTGTTTTAAAGCTGCACTAATCAATATACATGAATAATAGATTATCAAAGGGAACGTAAAAAATGCTTTTGAAAACACCACTTTTAGTTCTGTGAATTAATTAAATAATGCAGTTATCTTTTAACGTCTCTATTTAACATTAACTAGCAGTATGTAAGAGATTTAATAATAAGTTCATAACTCACTATAATGTGCTTTTAAATCCTCCTGTGAAGCTTTTAATATGTAAACAGGAAGTAAATGACACTGTGTAAGTGTTTGCAGTTGTAATAATATAAAATATGTCTTCTCCTCGTTTAAAACACCGTGAACACTTTAGATCTGCTCATAACTTCGTTATAGTTCACGGTTATGAATGAGAATAATTAGTAAAGTGTAGTTACGTCACCGTGAAGTCAAACATGGAAAAGAAAAGAGCAGAATTCTAATAATAACAATAATAATAGTATTTATAATAAACCACCCCTGCACATGATTACATTAAAAACAGGCAGGAAATAACCACATAAATAAACAAATAGGATGCAAATATGAGAATAACAGGCCGTGTGGAAGACGTTTTCTTTTTAAGCACGCGGGTCGCTTTCTGAACCCAAAATGTGCCCCAGAGGCTTTTTCAACCTGTTTCCACGAGGCGGCAGATCGCCGTGACGACGGGGAGGTTAGTGTTTACTCAAGAAACCTGAACGCCGAGTTCCTGCTTCTCCCTCTTCCTCCTCTTTGGGACAGTAAATCAAAGACAGGCACACATTATTGACCCAATGTCAGAGATATTTTTTATAACTTTAGGGAAAGTCTTGAAAAGAATGCTGAAAAATATATGTATATAAATATATATATAAAATATAAATTACATAAATGTAAACACAATATATATATAATTTTATTTTTACATTTATTTTATTTATATATATATATATATATATATTTATATATATATAATATATATATATTTTTACATTTATATTTTATATATATATATATATATATATATTTATTTATTTATATATATATAATATATAATATATATATATTTTTACATTTATATTTTATATATATATAAATATATATATATATATATATATATATATATATATATAATATATATATATTTTTACATTTATATTTTATATATATATATATATTTATTTATTTATATATATATAATATATAATATATATATATTTTTACATTTATATTTTATATATATATATATTTATAAATATATATATATATAATATATATTTTATATTTATATACATAGTCGACCTGACGTCTCTGAGGCACATTGTGATCATTTGATCATTCAAACGTCTTCCTGAGGATTCAGGAAACGAGCTGTTTGTCCCTCCCTCTCCGTGGGTCACCTGTCAATCATCTTCATGAACTGTCTCCTGCTGACCAGCGTCCACACGGCCTGTTATTCTCATATTTGCATCCTATTTGTTTATAAGGTTGTTGTGTTATTTATACACAAATGTTTAAAATATTCATTATTTTCATAATAAAAATAGCTCATGAGTCTGTTATACAGAACACGTGGATCATTATGTCTTTCTGCCACACACAAACGTTTTGTCACCACATAGCCGGCAAAAAGAGAACGAGTCTGAAGTCCACGTGTTCATGACAGAAGTCCACGTCCAAGTCGTGATGATACACAAACACGCCTTTTCTTTTTAAAGATGTTGTTAAATCACCGACTCCATTCAAATAATAATCCGTCTGCTCGTCAATCAACTCGATTGAAGTCAGAATGAGTTATGGGATGAATTCACGCGGCGGATGTTGGTTCACTAATCAATACAACACACTTCTGTGGGCTCACAGGTTCGATCCCCAGAGAGACACTGAATAAATAAATGTCAGAAAACAACTGACATGAATCCAACCTGTCGGCCTGCTCCGATTCCTGTCCCGTGAAAGTCCTCGCTGTCCCAGCATGCACCTGTCCTGACCAGCAGCCCACAGGTCCACCGGCTCCAGCACAACATCACGACTCCCCCTCAGAACCTGCACCAGAAGTCTCAGGATCCGAGTAGTCCTTCCCCCCCGGGGGCCTCCGGAGCGCCCACTCCCCTCGCCACAGATTGGACGCCCCCCCCTCCCCCCTCGACCCCCCCCCCCCCCTCCATATTTGCTCCACCAGCTGTGTCAACAACAACGGGACCAGCAACACTAGAAAAAATTAACTTGTGTCAGGAGGGAAAAAAAGGGTTTTCCAGAAACTAGAGCAGGCGGTCCAGGTCTGTCAAAGGTGAAGTGAAACCTCATAGAGATAATGCCCAACCACCGCCACAACAACAACAACAACAACAACAACAACAACTCTGTGTGCTCAGACGCTTCAGCCCGTCAAACAGAAGATGAAAGCGTGAGACGAGGCGATGGCTTCAAAAGGGACTAGATACATAGTCAGAGGTGACCTTGGCCTCATCTGAGGGTTCAGACCCTCTGGTGTGAACCAGGAGGACCAGGTTCAGGGTCTGAGGATCCAACCTCAACACAGTTCTGTGTTCTATTATAAAGTAGAAAACATCAGTTTTTACTTCAATGTTTAACGCTCGATGGTCGTCACGTGGTCCCGTCCTGTTCTGGAGGACCTGAAGAGCGACCCAGATTAACAAACCAGCTGACGGCGTTATGGTTCCCCATGTGCAGACACACGGCCGCCCTGGTTTCTGCTGCGCTGGGAAGTGAACCCCGTGAGAGAGTTTCCCAGCAACAGGCAGAGACAAGGAGAAGCTTCCCATTCACGCCCGGTGAAGCTTCTCACGGCCTCTGGATTCATCCCCAGCCAGAGGAGGCGTTCAGGTACTCCTCCGAGGCTCCGGCATTTAGAAACGCTGCTTCGCATCAACAGCAGCTCCGGCTGGGAGAGGCGACCCGACCGCCATCACCCAGGAGAGGGGCATGAACCAGCCTCTCGCTGTCGGTTTTTAACTCATATTATTCTGCATTTCTTCATTGTTTAGAATCTGTTTCATTTTGTCTGTTTTCACTTTTAACTTCTTTAATTCTTTCTTGTGAGATGTTTCCGTCGGCACCAGGAGGGTTATTTATAATGTGACGCGCACAAATTAAGTGTTAGCATATCTGCTTTTAGCTACTTCACTGCTGCTTCCTTTGCACCCCAATGTGTTGTCATTGTTGTTGTTGTTCATATTGTGCATCCCGTTGCTACGCTGTTGTCTTTAATGTCTTTCTATATTTATCCTGTTATTTGTATATTAAGTGTATGTACGACGAGAGCGTACGTGTAGATAACATGTACATGCACACACACACACACACACACACACACACACACACACACACACGGCCAATAAAGATGATTCTGATTGTGAACCTAGAAACCACAACGTGAGACTATCTGATGATAACAACAGTTATAGGTATCGGGATGGCCGGATGAAATATGAAGTCTACTTTACAGGTGCAAGATCTGGAGATTGAGAGCATTTTGATTGACTCTCAACGGCTCTCAACATGGCGGCTCCTAGCTGACGGTGCTGACAGGGATAAACAGTGTTTACCTGAGGAACGCCGACAGGACAGAGGCGAGCAGTACCTGGTAGTTCTGCACCCGACACAGTGTCTTTATTCTACAGCCAACACTTTGGGGTCCGAATTCTGTGAACAGCGTCAGGGCCTTAACCAGCTTCAGTGTGTCAGAGAAACAACAACAACAACGGAGGGAAACATAAGAAAAGAGAATATCGTGAAGCTAAATATCAGGAACTCTTTTTTGCTCTGTTGTGAGTCACTAACACCCCCCCCCCCCCCCCCACACACACACACACACACACACACACACACACCCACACACACACACACACACACCCCTCAATGTCCTGTACTTGTCCCCGGTGTAAACACACCTCCCCTTCAGCCATTGCAAGCCGTCTCTTTGCCGCCTCGTGCCTCTGACCCTTTGCCCTCTCCAGACTTGAGCCTCACAGCCCGGTCCCCTTTGGAGCCGGTTTGGACTCAGACCGCCCCGCCTGGAGCTGACCCCCCGGCTCAGATCGGCACCGTCTGTGTGGGCTTCAGGGACCGAGTGGGAAGCAAAGAGCAACGGACTCGCGGTACGACGAGCGCTTCAAGGAAGAAGAACAGGCCTGAGAGTGTAACTGCGCACCACATTTAACGGTGGACTAGTTCCTACAATGAAACGTAAATAAAACCCTCAGTGTGGACGCGGGGGTAAACAACACTTCCTCCGAGTATCAACAAGTCTGCAGACATCCATTCGTTTCCTGCTGCTTCATCAGCGGCTACATTTCACCACCGAGCCCCGGAGCTGTTTCAGGATGGAGTTATCACATTGTAAACATGAGTTTATGGTCTTCAAGTCTTCTTCAATACAGCGCGATGCTCATTTAGTAAAGTATGGTCATTTAGAGTCAAACACACCATAAAGCAGGGGACACTTTAGGGGCGGGGCTACAGGGTGATTGACAGGTCGACACCAGAGACGTATCCAGATGTGGTCACTTCCTGTTCACTGATTGCGAAAATAAACAAAATGGCGACGTCGGTAATCCTAGATGACGACGGCAAAGTCGAGGCTTCACAACGTCGGTCCACAAACCAACGGGTGACATCATCGTGACTTCTTATACACAGACTGAGGTACGCAGTCGGTCACACAGGCCTCAGATAACCAGATGACATCACTGGGACATCAGATGACATCACTGGGACATCTGATGACATCACTGGGACAAAGCCCCGGAAGACTTCACACAAGTGAGTTTTCGGCCTTGTGGTTTCACTTTAATAATAAATAAAAAAACAATACTTCATGCCTGGAACACAGCAGAGAGAGAGAGAGAGACATATAGAGACATAGCGAGAGAGAGAGAGAGAGAGAGAGAGAGACATAGAGAGAGAGAGAGAGACATAGAGAGACATAGCGAGAGAGAGAGAGAGAGAGAGACATAGAGAGCCATATAGAGACATAGCGAGAGAGAGAGAGAGAGAGAGAGAGAGAGAGAGAGAGAGAGAGAGAGACAGAGAGAGACATAGCGAGAGAGAGAGAGACATAGAGAGAGAGAGAGACATAGCGAGAGAGAGAGAGAGAGAGACATATAGAGACATAGCGAGAAAGAGAGAGAGAGAGACATATAGAGACATAGCGAGAGAGAGAGAGAGAGAGAGAGACATATAGAGACATAGCGAGAGAGAGAGAGAGAGACATAGAGAGAGAGAGAGAGAGAGACATAGCGAGAGAGAGAGAGAGAGAGACATAGAGAGAGACTTCCTGTGGCCACATGAGACACCGGCTCACGCCACAGCGGAGCACCAAATCTAATTAAATATTATTATTGGAGCACATTTCATACGACAACATGACCTCAGGTGCACTGAAGAGAAGAGATGAAATAAAAAACCAGCTAATCGCAGCGACAGGAAACAACAGGACGATTATATGAGCAGTAAATAGTTTCCACAGGTGGAGAGTGGACATCAAGCATTGAGTCTAAATATTGTTCTACGTGAAGAAGTTCCCCGTTGAACTAAGGAACCTCCAAAACTGGGAGAACAGCCGAGGCCTTAAGGCCATGCCGTGGATTTAAGTTTAAAAGATTATTGGTATTGGAAAAAAATAATCTTCCTATTCAAGCAAAGTTTTTGCTTATTTTAGACCAAAAATATAGAAACCAAATATAATTTTAAATGGCTCATATTTGTAAAATCTAAAACTGCAAAAAGAGAATAAAGTGGCTGCACAGTAAAGTTCATGGAAATCTCAATATGTCCCGCTGCAATGTTGACTTAGCAGGAGGTGCAATATTTGTTAAATGTGTCAAAACAACATAAATTGGTGAGAATTTTAAAAATTGTTTAGCCCTAAAAAAAAAAAAAAGATGGTATAAACAAATATAACTGTAAATAAAAACCACATCGGTCCAGGTTTAATATATAATATATATAATATATATAATATCAGCAATAATCAAATCTTCGCCATCAACAACATTGAATCTGTTGTTGTTGTTTTCAGACTCGTTAACAAGCTGAAACAGGAACACATTCATGAGGCCAAGTGGGATCATTAGACACGACCAAACATGTCAGAATATCACACACACACACGCACACACACACACACGCGCGCACACACACATAAATACTTAAATGTACTCTGCAGTGCACTGAAGCAGAATCACAGACAGAAATGGAAACGCACATGCAATCCCAATGTAATGCTCGCTTTTACACACACACGCACGCACACACACACGCGCGCACACACACACGCACGCACACACGCACGCACGCACACGCACAGCTCTCCGCGGCGTGGTCGCCGGCGCTCACCAGGTCGTCCAGGATGGTGACGGGGAAATCGAACATGCACATCTTGACGGGCTGAGCGAGCGCTCTGTGCAGGCTGAACAGGGACTTGGCTTCCATGCTGGACCCTGAACGCACCGCGAGGCCGCCGCTCGCAAAAAAACCAGCATGCAGAAAAATGAACGAAGAAAAAAGAAAAGGAGAAGGAAAAGAAAAGTCCCCGAGCCGTCTGCTCGCTGCTCGACAACTGGGAGGAATCCGTGTGAGAGAAGGAAAACAACAACAACAGAGGAACCCCTCCTCCTCCTCCTCTTCCCAGCCACCAACAAACCCTGCACTCCCCTCTCTCCTCCTCCTCCTCCTCCTCCTCCTCCTCCTCCTCCTCCTCCTCCTCCTCCTCCTCCTCCTCCTCTCCCCCCCTCACGAGGAAACGTCTTAACAGCCAGCAGCTGCTCTCTCGTCTCTCGTTCTGGAAGGTGTTGCCCAACAGCTCAGTGTGTCTGCAACGTTACGGGAGAAGAAAAAAAGAAAAGCAGCCAGGTGCAAAGAGAGAGAGAGAGAGAGAGAGAGAGAGAGAGAGAGAGAGAGAGAGCTGCTGCAGAGCCAGACTGTCTGTGTGAGCCCATTAAAGATGAAGCAGAAGGGGCGACGGCATGAATCAGCTCATGAATGTGGAACCGGCCCTCTTCTAGTGTGGAGATCTGTTGTGCTGAACATCTGCCGAGGGGTCTCTCTCCCTTATTGAATATTTGAATGTGTTTGGAAAGCCGGCGCTGTGTTGTCTCTGCGCCCGTCAATCATCTTTTTCTTTCTCCGTAGACAGTTGATGATGAAATGCTGCACTTTGGTGGTTTCGCGTCACGCTCCACCTGAACCCCGTCTGATGGTTCAGTTATGATATCACACACATTAATATAGAAGCTTCCTTTAAGGAACACAAGCCGGTTTATTGAGACAAAGAGTGACGCTTGTGTTATTTATGTTAATAACACGTGTAAATGCCACATGCTAATGATGTTGTCCCACTAACAACACATTTAACACTGACCTTGCATTTTATTTAGTTAAATAACAATAAATAGATTGTTCTTTTCTCAGTAAATGTTAAAGCTGTCAGGATGAGTCACTGATGACGTTTGTGTGAATCCCTCTGATGTGTTTCTCTTCCCACCTTTGAGACTTCATTTATTACCTGCCCGGTCATTTCTGTGACTCACCTGGAGCGACAGCGATTAGTCCTTTAATTGGACCGGCTGGGGAAATAAATCAACGATTTATGCTGAAAGAAAATTATAATTTTAGGTCATTTTTAAGAAAATAAATGTTAAAAGGTTTGTTTTTTTGTGCGGAAAATACGACAGAAATGCAAAAATTATGAAAACAAAAGCCCGTGGTTACACTTTAAGAGTTTCAACTAGTCAAAGAATCCCTGAATATCTTTTTATCACTTATGTTTCACTCTCCAGAAAACCCGAGGTCGCCGCCTAGTTTGCTAATAATACATTTTATCTGTCGCCACATCCCGTCGGCGGCGTCTGCCAGGAGGCGGGGCTTCGTGTCCCTTCAGAGGGTCGGTGACCTCACACGACCTCTCGAAAACGAACCCCTTTGTATACGTTCACGGTACGCGGACCGAAGCGGACCGAAGCCGGCCGAAGCCGGCCGAAGCCGGCCGAAGCGGGCCGAAGCAAGTATGAATTGGCCTGGAAGAGTCCACCAGGAACACGGTTCCCTCCAAACAGCCTCCCGCTAACTCTCAACACATTTGTAGCCGGCCGGCTCGTCTGTATGTAGGTCACTCGGCTTCTTGATAGAAAGGAAGGAAGTTTGCTTTGAACTGTTTGAGCTGTGAGAACGTGGGTTTGTTTTGTGTGTTTCTTTATCTCACCGATTGAACAACTCGTGGCCGCTTGGCTTTTTGTTTCATCCTTTTCCAAACAAACCAAACGTAGTCGTCACGTTGCTGAGTCTTTGGGGAGGAAACGCTGTAAAATACAGAGCCCAAGGACGCTCTCAAAGGGGGCAGAGAGGGGCCTCCTTTAAGAGCTTCCCTCGCTCCCACTCGGCTGCTGATATTTGCATTTTTCTCCAGGACGGTCGGCCTCGTTATTTTAAGTGCGCCGGCGGCTCCGAGTCCGGTTCTGTGTCGTCTCGGGGAATCCAAACCGGGGCAAAGGCAGAATTCAACACCCCCCCACCCCCCACCCCACATGCAAATGATGCTCCACATCGTGACATGGCGGCGAGTGAAGATGAAGTGCAGTGAAAGAAGACGAAGAAGAAGACGAAGACGAGGAGGAGGAGGAGGAGGAGGAGGAGAGTGCAGCTGAGGGCCTGAAACACCACCGGGAACTGCTTTCACATGCAGAGGCCGTCCCACGGCTGAATACTGTAGGAGAGCCGTCGTCATGGAAACAGAGAGGCGAAGCCAGCTCTTCATGAAAGACCAACTCTCCCCCTCCCTCTTCCTCCTCCTCCTCCTCCTCCTCCTCCTCCTCCTCCTCCTCCTCCTCCTCCTCCTCCTCCTCCTCCTGCTCCTCCTCCCTTCCCTCATCTACAGACACCCGACCAGGACAGGAAGCCAGGCGTTGACCTGCGGGTCGGCTTCCTGCGGCCCTCCGACAAACACAGGACGGCAACCCGCGAACCATCGTTACGACTCTCATGGAATATAACAGGAAGAGCGTAGAGGAAAAATATAAAATAACACGACAAATGAATTCAGACGCCGATAAAATGTGTGACTTTAATCCGGTTTCTTTCTCATGCGTTTATGACTTTATACTCTCAGGGAATCTCAGAGAATATCCACATTTCTTTCTGGGAATACTACCCCTCTCCCCTTCGTAATTAATGTATATTCTTTTCCTCCAACGGCCCTAAAACGTTGTTGTGGGCGTTAAAGTGTTGGCGTCCACGACACCTTCAGGAGGTGACTCATAACAACAAGCAGGGATGTAGATTCCAGTTTCAGTACTGAAGGGAACCTCGTGATCCTAAATATAAATGTCTTCTGTCACGAAAACGCTTCAAAAAGCCAAACGCGATCGATACGAAGTCAGAATACGCAGCAGCCAGACTTTTATGTTTCCTTCTCTGGATGGAAAACACTCCCTTCGCTCAGCGTGAGCACGCCTGCAAATGATTACAGTGAACCCACACGCACGCACACACACACGCACACGCACACACACACACACACACACGCACACACACGCACACACACACACACACACACACACACACACACACACACGCACACACACACACACACACACACACACGCACACACACACACGGCGTTGGAGGAAAAACAAATCAGAGCTGAAACAAAAAGCTGAAACAATCCGCAACAAGTCTAAATGTGACGCCGCTTTGAGACACAGTTCGTACATTCCTGCACGGGACAACTGACGCTTTGGACAAGACGTTTTCAAGGACATGCCCTCCCCACACACACACACACACACACACACACACACACACACACACACACACACACACACACATAGCTAATGCTTCTGAACATACTCCCCCCCCCTCCCAAAAAAAGGAGCCCTTAGGACCAAAAGACTGGAGAAAAGAAGTCTTGTCACATTCCATCAGACAAAGAGTGAAGTGGAGCTGCAGGAGCAGAGTGGTTTCTGGAGGAAAGAAAAAGAACAAGCTCACGGCTTCATCCACGTTTCCTACGATGGTCACGAGGAAAGAAAAGGGAAAGGAACGGTTTGAGAGAGACTTCTATACAACCAGAGGAGTCGCCCCCTGGTGTTCAGGAGAGAGAATACAGCTTTAACACATGAAGCATAGACTTCTATACAACCAGAGGAGTCACCCCCTGTTGGTCAGTAGAGAGAATGCAGCTTTAACACATGAAGCATAGACTTCTATACAACCAGAGGAGTCGCCCCCTGGTGGTCAGTAGAGAGAATGCAGCTTTAACACATGAAGCATAGACTTCTATACAACCAGAGGAGTCGCCCCCTGGTGGTCAGTAGAGAGAATGCAGCTTTAACACATGAAGCATAGACTTCTATACAACCAGAGGAGTCGCCCCCACAAATAGAAACTCTCTTTGTTGGACGGGGAAAACGCTAGAGAGCTTGAGAGCTGGCTCCTCTATGTCTGAAGATAAGTTCTTACAAGCACCGTATGGGGAAGCCTCCGAGCCGAGCGGCACCACAGCGGCAATCCGTCTGCAGTCGAGAGACGAGTCCATCGACTCGCTGTCAACCAGGACCGGGACAACCCCCCCCCCCACGGTATAGAAGAAGGTTTTGCACTCTGAAACCCCGACTGTACAGAGCAGAAGGAAACTGACATGGAGAAACAGAAAGGGCAAATAAAGCGCGTATATAATAATTAGTAATGAAAACTTTCCTGAACTCACACAAGGCTGAAAAACTCATGTTGAAAATTCAGAATTCATCCGTCCATCTATTTTCTACAGCCACCTATTCTGTGGAGAATATCCCAGCATGCACTGGGACTCCAAGCATCCTCTTCTCAAACCTCCACCCACCTCCTCACTCATTCTAATACATTATGGATGTGTGTAGCTTGTGTTTTATGGGCCTCGATGCGGCCGTGGGAGAAAACGAGAGGAAGTAACTTCGGTAGCTGGAGGATTTTTTCCGGTCTGCAGCTGATAACAACACCGGCTAACACGCAGCTGGGCGTGTTTATCGTTTGAGAATGACGCCATGTTTTTATTGATTTGTTTTTTTCTCCTCCAAATTAACCGATTAAATGTTTAGCATTTAAAATGCCCTTTGATAGTTCCCGAAGCTCAAAGTTGCTTATTTTTTAGAACCTGAAGGGAGTCTATTTATTATCATAAAAGAGAAGCTGTATATAGCTGCTATAGAAACTGTTAATTGGTCAATTGATTAATTGGTTTCAGCACTATTCCGTGCCCTTTTAGGCCGGTGCTAGTTTATTGTTGAATACCAACATGTCTTTACATATTTGTACATTACACTGCATTTTCCATGGGATAAACTATATTGTGTTGAACCGTTTTAGGGTTGTAACTAACAATAAATTATCAATACATTATCAGTCAACAAAATATCAAAGAAATCAGCACCACAAGCTCCAAATGTGATGGTACCATGTTATTAAAAGTCTTGATTTGTTCCACCTATACTGTAGGAGATATATAAAAACAGAAGAAAAAAAAAATATATATATATATATATAAAAAAAGAGATATATATATAAAAGAGATACAGAAAAACAGAAAAGCAGCAGATCTTCACATTGGAAATACCCAAATGAGCAAATATGTGTTGCTTTTTTCAGTTTTATATCTTTTTTTTGATCATTGGAACTATTTTTCATTATTTTCAGATACAGAAAGATTATTAATATTGATAAATTGATCTAAAAAAAGACAGTAAACTACATTAATATGTTTTTCAATTTGAACGATTTGCAGCTTTTTTCCCCCTATTTTATATGATTGTAAATTGAATATATTTTTGTATATTTTTTGGACTGTTGGTATAAATAAAACAATGAAATAAAAGATGTCACATTGGGCTCTGGGAACTTGATGGTGGACAATATTCTGTATTATCTGATACTATTTTTTTTAATCTGTATTTTAAACAATAAACAAAAAAAATTAAAATTAAAATTAAAAAAAGGCTGGCAGTGGGAACCTTATAATGTTAAAAAGAAAAGCAAAATAATATACGACAGTGTTATACTGTGCGAAACTCAAACACAAACTCCATTAAGGTGTATTAATAAAAACCAGCAGCAGCCGGAGAGACAGGTTGACTTTAACCATGGGAAATATGCAAATCACTACCAATCAGATACGAGCTAGCTTCTAATTACCCGAACATGCAAATGAGCTTCGGCCGGATGTCTCACCTGTTTTTCCAGCATGATCATTCTCTCAGTATCATGACCTTCATGGAGAGAGTGTGTGTCCGTTCACGTGCACTCCTCCTCCGCCACCATCTCGTTCTTCACGGGCGATAGACAGACGAGAGAGGAGAGAAATAACAATACAAATAAATAAATAAATAAATAACTAGCTTAACCGCTGGGAGGCTAGCGAGGAGCTCCGGTGGTTATCCTTTGGGAGGTAAAAGTCTCCCCCTTCGCGTCTCCGCGTTCATATAAAATATAAAAGAGGTGAAGGGCCGTTTGTTCGTGGGGGAAAACACACCGCGTCGGCCCGAGAGAGAGAGAGAGACGCACCAACGGCTCCGGTAACGTTCGCGTGCGCGAGCGAGCTGAAAAAACCTCAACGGTTATTTTTTTTAAATTTTTTTTAAATAAAAGAAACATAAAACCGTTATTTGTCTCCTCCCGTCTTCATCCACGCGCCGCGTTCTGGTCCGGTGGGAGAAAAAAAAACGGAACAATTTACAACGGATAATCCTCCACTATCGTAGGCTCTCGGGGCTAAATCCGCGCCCGTTGCTCGACGATGACATCCCGGTGAGGAGTGGTCTGACTCCGGGGAGAGATGCGGGGCTGATTTGACCAGTGGAACACACCGAGGCTTTAAATGGATGCTGTTGGAGGGGGGCGGGGGACCTCCGCTCTCTCGCTGGAGACGAGGCGCTGCTGCCGCTGATGCGGTCGGAGAGGGTAGAGCAAGTGGGAATAACGACGCCCGTGAACGCACCACCGTCCAGACGCACTTGAACACACCCCAATGTATATTGAATACATCGATTGAATTCTAACAAATAATAATTTTAAAAAATACGGAAATAATTTAGAATACAAATACCAAAAAATCTAGCTTTTCATAATATATACACCTATAAATAAAAAAAAATGTAAAACTACATGCATTTGATTTTAAAATGTATTATAAGTAGAATAAACAAATACAACATAATACAATATATAAATACTTCTAAACGATTTCTAAATCTAAATTTCTTCTAGTTGTTTTTGTCAATTTAAATTGTTTTACATATAGTTTTGATAATATGTTTAGTATATTTAAGGGGGAGGGGCAGTGCAAATTAATAAATAGAATTAGCTCAATTGCTTTTTATTGTCTGTAGAGTCTGGGTGTTAGACAAAATACTTATTTGTATGTGTTTAATAGCATACTTTACATTTAAAATAATAATAATGATACGTAAACAACATAGTATATTTTTTCTAATATGTTAAAACGGCTGTAAATCATTCGTGTCCATCCTTCATATTATTAATAACGAAAAGACTGCACATTTCTATTTTTTTTTATCTCAAGGATATTAAAACCTGTCCCCTGCCCCGCGGTGCATTCTGGTACTTTATGTAAATCCAACATGGCGGCCGCCTGCACCAGAGCGCTCTGTAAGGTCGGCGGTGGCATTTTGGAGTCTGCCGCCGCCCGCCGGTCCGGTACCGTCTCCTCCTACCTGGCGGGGTCCAGGAGGGCGTTCGGTTCCGGAGGGTACCGGTCCAAGCTTCTGGCCTCCCTGCGGACAGGAGGAGCAGGAGGACGGGGGAGGGTGCTCGGCTGCGCCGTCCTGCTCGGTGGAGGTTTGGGTTTATATCAGACGGTGAAGTTCAGGCTCCAGCAGCACCTGGCCGAGGAGGGGACCAAGGTGAGTCCGCTCTCCGGAGCCTCGAACGCGGCCACACTGCGAGCCGGTGTCCCGCTAATCTCCTGTTACGGTGCTCCATTGTTACCTAACTTCATACCTGCAGACAGGGTCACCTGAACTCCATCTACAGTTAAGTAGTTACTAAAGTAGTTACTAAAGTAGTTACTGTAACGAGGCACATTCACTCAAATACTGTTGAATACACTTTAATGCACTTTAATGTATACTTCTACTCCACTATTCAGAGGGCCATATTGTACTTTTTACTGCACTGCATTTGTTTCACAGCGTACTTTGCATTATTAATACAAAAATACATTATGAAGTATTATTATTATTACGTTAAGTTACCTTGCAGTCAATAAAGTAATTAAACTTCGCTCCACATTAACCGGCTTCAACATTAAAGTCATACGTCAGTAATATAATATGACATATTTCTGAAATTAGTCATTCTGCATAATGAGTACTTTTTAGTACTTTGAATATAACTTGAAGATAATACTTTTGTACCTTTTTACTTGATTTAAGATTCTGAAAGCAGGACTTGTAATACAGTATTTGTTTACATTGTTACAGTGCTTTTTAGTTGAGCACTTCTTCCACTAGCTTTATTTTACTTTACAGATTCACAAAAATGTCCTTATCAAAAATGTGTTTGTATATTATAATGATACCCCAGAGTGTATTTGTATAATGTTTTTGTACTTATAAATAACATTAAACAAATACACTCTGGGGTATTATTATAATTTTGAATGAATAAAAATATATTTATATTTAATATCTATATTATAATACTGTGTATGTATGTCATTATACAACAATACACATGTTTTAATATTTAAATTAATATTATTGTGAACCTTTAATGTTGATGCTTTCGCAACTTTCTCCTGAAACTTTGACATTGAATTTAATATTCTACAGTTAATACGATGTGTTCAGGTGACCCAGGACCTTTTAGAGATCAAGTGTAAATCATCGTCTCTCCTCTTCTGCCTCGTTCCAGGTGTCTGGAGGAGGAGGAGCAGGAGGCGTGAAGCTGACCCTCTACCAGTACAAGACCTGCCCGTTCTGCAGCAAGGTGCGAGCCTTTCTGGACTACCACGGGCTGCCGTACGAGATCGTGGAGGTGAACCCGGTGATGAGGAAGGAGATCAAGTGGTCGGTCTACAGAAAAGTGCCCATCCTGATGGTGGATAGCGACGTGGTAAGACGGGTCTCCACCAGAGTCGTATACGGCGTCCATACGTCACGCCTCCTCAGTCCAGAACTTATCACTTCCTGTTCACTGGTTGCAAAAAACCAAGATGGCGGAAAGCCGAAGGCTTCATAACTGTAGTCCCCAAAACCCACGAGTGACGACTACATCCACTTCCTGTTTGATGAAATCGATGTTAACATGAAGTAAAAAAACTTTTCTCCACTGCTTTAAAAGTGGAAATCTGTTGGAAAGCAAATGTTCTGTTGTTGTTTATTATTTCCCCCATAATTAAACCCTCTTTTTGTCTTTTCTCTCTGCAGCAACTGAATGACTCGTCCGTCATCATCAGCTCCCTCAAGACGTATTTGATCAGCAGGTAAGTTGTGGCCTCACTCATGTGGTGATTATTATAACTGACCAGCAGAAGGACGGGCAAATAGATTTAGTTGGATTCGAAGGCGATTATGATTTTAGTTTGTGGAGCTCAAAGCAGTCTTTCCATGAAAAAATTAAATAAAATGTCCCAGGTTTTTTTTAGATAATCTACAGACTTCACAGTTTTTCACTATTTTCGTACATTTTAGAAATGGTAAAAAGCGATTTTAATCAAGAAAATAATTAGCAGATTCAATAAAGAAAACAATCGTTACTTTTCTCTTAAATAAATATGCAAATAAAACCCAAGCTGTCATGCATGCATGTGTGTGTGCAGCCCTGGAGGGAATAATCTGTGTATTTTTTTTGTGTATTCCTGTGATTTTGACCTTTTTTTAATTAAAAAAAAGCGTTTTGTCTTCAGGGACAAAAGCGTGTCCGACATCCTTCGCT
This sequence comes from Cyclopterus lumpus, assembly GCF_009769545.1. Taxonomy (NCBI): domain Eukaryota; kingdom Metazoa; phylum Chordata; class Actinopteri; order Perciformes; family Cyclopteridae; genus Cyclopterus; species Cyclopterus lumpus. The sequence goes on from NC_046974.1 coordinate 2,359,995, forward strand.
GCTACCCGGAGATGAAGTCCGTGAACGAGCGCGGGAAGGAGGTGACGGAGTACAGCAACAAGTACTGGGTGATGCTGGGGGAGGACGAGGCGGCGGAGCTCTACCCCGAGAAGGGGGCGCAGAAGTAAGTCCGGACCTGGTGTCTGGACCCAGACCCGATCCTCTGCACACACGAGGTCACGTGACAATAACAGTGTGAAGCTCACTGGGGTCAGATGGGGTCAGTGAGGACCTGACGTATATAAACCTGCTGTTTACACTCCAGCATGCGTCAGTATGTGCAGAGAGTTGCGTAACCTCTTTATTTACAAGCAGCGTGCCTTCAATTGTTAAAATGTTTTCCAGTTCTTATTCAAAAATGTTTAGATACTGCTTAAAAATTCAAAACGCAAAAACCTATCACTTTTATTTATTTTATTAGTAAAAGTAAGATTTTCTGTTTTTAAATTATTTTATTAGTAAAAGTAAGATTTTCTGTTTTTAAATTATTTTATTTGTAAAAGTAAGATTTTCTGTTTTTAAATTATTTTATTAGTAAAAGTAAGATTTTCTGGTTTTAATTTATTTTATTTGTAAAAGTAAGATTTTCTGATTTTAACTAATTCTTTTGTAAATGTAAAGCCCGTTCAGCTACATCAATAACACACATAAACATTGTTATTATGAATAGGACTTCGTAAAATGGCACCTTGACCTTTGACCCTGTTACTCAAAACACATCTGCTGTGCAATGCATTGTGGGTCAGAATAGCCAGGAAAAAAAAGCATGCTGGCTTGCGTAACTGCAAAATGAGACCTGGTACTTCTGGCATTTGACACTCTTATTTTGAAAGGTCGCTCTCGTCCAATGGCCTCTCGTTTGGTCCCCAGAGAGGAGATGAAGTGGCGCCAGTGGGCCGACGATTGGCTCGTGCATCTCATATCGCCCAACGTGTACCGGACGTCCGGCGAGGCCTTGGCCTCCTTCGACTACATCGTGCGCGAGGGCAAGTTCGGCCCGTACGAAGGATTCTTCGCCAAGTACGTCGGCGCCGCGGCCATGTTCCTCATCGGCAAGCGGCTGAAGAGTCGGTGAGGAGAGACGCTTTTTTTAAAAATTGTTTTTTTTTAATGGGTTCAGTCCAATGTTGTTTACGGAAATGTTTTTTTAATGCATCTTCCTCTTCTTCGTTGGTACAACAGACACCAGCTGCAGGACGACGTGAGGCAGGACCTCTACAAGGCCGTCAACGACTGGGTGGCGGCCATCGGCAAGAACAGGAAGTTCATGGGCGGAGATCACCCCAACCTGGCCGACCTGGTGAGAGGACGCGTCTGTCTCTGTGTGTGTGTGTGTGTGTGTGTGTGTGTGTGTGTGTGTCTGTGTGTGTGTCTCTGTCTGTCTCTCTCTGTGTGTGTGTGTGTGTCTGTCTGCGTCTGTCTGTCTCTCTGTCTCTGTGTGTAAAATGCAAACTTAAGGCTCTTTGTATAACACCTGTTGGTTTAATCGATTCATTATTAGTTTTTCAAGTGTCCCTTAATGGCCACCGTACCAACGATAAACACTTAAACTTTCATCCTGCGTCGTTGCAGGCGGTGTTCGGCGTCCTGCGGGTGATGGAGGGCCTGCAGGCGTTTGACGACATGATGGAGAACACCAAGGTCAAGCACTGGTACCGGCGGATGGAGGGGGCGTCGCTCAACCGCGAGGGGGCGTCGCTCAACCGCGAGGGCCGATAGTACCGGAGCCCTTTGAGCCCCGCGGAGCCTCAAACCTGCAGACATTAAAGTAGAGGACGAGGTCTCAGTGACCATCAGCGGCTCCTCTGAAGGCGTTTCACTGCCCTCTGCTGGCGAACGGTGGGAACTGCAACCGATAACAATAAACGCAGTAGTCACGTTTGTCTTTGAAGCTGCGAGTCTGTTCATTTTCCTGCAAATGTGTTTAGTTGTATTTATCATTCTGTGGAGCTGATCATCTGCTGTGTTGTCCTTTTTAATACTTTAAAGCCTGCGGATCTGGAAATTAATGTTCTTTACACATTTTTGGGCCTCGAATGGCGTCACAGGAATATTCTGCCGTCTGTATTAACAGATTCTTTCTGAATGAACACGGTTTATTTTGACTCCTGCAAGCATTCAAATAATACGTAAAAATCTATAAAAATTCTAGACGGAGGCAACACATTGAAAAATGTAAATAATTAAATATCACTGACTTGTAAGTTGATTTTAAAGGCCGATACCTTCAGTTTTGTCTGGAGGAAAAGTTATTTAGAATTTTTTCTTGTTTTGAGAACTCGTTTCAGATCATTTTAATTTCAGTTGACCGTTTCTCTGTAACTGATGCAGGATCAGCCTGCTCTCTTTGGGGGTTCAATTATATTAAAGTAGACCGGCCAGTTTGAATGTTTTTAATCTGCAAATTGCAGATGCATTTCTTGAATTAATTGTATTCAAACGATAACTGGAGTAGTTTGATAAATGTGCATCACTTTAGTTTTTCCATCAGACGCCACAACATTAAAAATAATTTATACTTATTAAAATCAGGTTTATCACCAGTTACAACTTCAGAGATTACAATTAAATAAGTGATTTAAAAAAAAAAGTTGAGGCTGAAATAAAATCACTGAATAATTATGTTTTTGACCCTCGCGGCGCTCCGTAGAATCGAATATAAAAGAGGACAAACTTCCAGTAAACTGCCAACAAGGTTTTATTTCAGACATTTGGATCATTCTGGTAAACAACGTCTTAATATTCAAACCTATTACAGCCTCATCGAATCTTGTTTTTAAACCTTTTTCTTATATAAATATCCGTCTTTGCTCCACATGGTGGATTCCTTAAAAACATAAAATACCCCAAAAAAGTTCAAACACAATTTACATTTGAACGGCGACTGTTGAAATAAAAACAAAGAAAACTAATTTAGTGACGATAAAGAGATTTTTTTTTTTTAGCTTTAACCCTCAAAGAAACCCAACGAGTGAAACTTAAAACATGAATCTGAAGGTTCACATCCCGACATAATTACTGCCTTGCTTTAAATGAACCGGACTTCCTTTGCTGTCAGCCGGTAAAAGACGTCACAGGAGACGTTCAATTTATTTGGAATATATATGAGAAAGAAATCCCATTCCTGCCTCATTCATCTCCATCCAACATGGCGGCTCCTCCTCTTCCTCCTCCTCCTCCTCCATCACGAGCCCCAGAACATGGAGGTCAGCTGACCTTTGGGCGGACGGATCTGTCGGCTCTGCAGCGACGTCTACCAACGAGGGAAACAGAGACGCTTCATGAACGCTTACAAGTTCTTATTGTGAATAGAAGTCACTTATTATTCATTAAAGTCTTTTTTTCCCCTTATTATTTTTTGCTTTGACTTATTACGGAGTAAATGTTGGAAAGGTGGAGGAAAGACGCCATCTTTGTTCAGATAGGACGTTCAATAAAGAGAAACTAAAGTAAAAATCATCGATTCATATATATCAATTATAAATATATCTAAATTAATATGAAAATATATTAAAAAAAATATATATATAAAAAATAAATATAAAATGTATATATAAAAAATAAATATAATATATATATATATATATAAAAAACATAAATATACACACGTACATTTACCTTTATTTGAGTGTATTTTAGATTAAATCTAGTGCAAAAATATAAACATTTATGTCTTACATGTTGCAATAAAACCTTTTTATTATTATTATTATAAAACATACGCCGGGTTGTTCATAAGCCGTGCCAGAATAATAAATAAAGATTTTTAAAATTTTTATTAAAAGAAAAAAAAAAAGTGGTGAGTAAAATGTGGAGAAGAATAATAAAACAGAAAGTAACGGACCTCTAGGAACTGTTGGAGTCTGATGACCGAGCCCATCTGTCCGCTGCTCGCCACGGCTTCAATCCTGCAGACACACGAGAGAGAGAGAGAGAGAGAGAGAGAGAGACAAAGACGTGAACCAAAGAAACGTACGAGAGAGAGAGAGAGAGAGAGAGAGAGAGAGACGTGAACTAAAGAAACGTACGAGAGAGAGAGAGAGAGACAAAGACGTGAACCAAAGACACGTTCCAGAGAGAGAGAGAGAGAGAGAGAGAGAGACAAAGACATGAACCAAAGAAACGTACGAGAGAGAGAGAGAGAGAGAGAGAGAGAGACAAAGACGTGAACCAAAGAAACGTACGAGAGAGAGAGAGAGAGAGAGAGAGAGAGAGAGAGACAAAGACGTGAACCAAAGAAACGTACGAGAGAGAGAGAGAGAGAGAGAGAGAGAGAGAGAGAGAGACGTGAACTAAAGAAACGTACGAGAGAGAGAGAGAGACAAAGACGTGAACCAAAGACACGTTCCAGAGAGAGAGAGAGACAAAGACATGAACCAAAGAAACGTACGAGAGAGAGAGAGAGAGAGAGAGAGAGAGAGAGAGAGAGAGAGAGACAAAGACGTGAACCAAAGAAACGTACCAGGGAGAGAGAGAGCGACAGAGAGCGCGAGAGAGAGAGAGGTGAACTAAAGAAACGTACCAGAGAGAGAGAGAGAAAGAAAGAAAGAAAGAAAGAAAGAAAGAAAGAAAGAGAGAGAGAGAGAGAGAGAGAGAACCTGGGGAAGTACTCCTCCTTCAGCAGCAGGATGAGTTTCCAGAACTGGCTCTGATACTGTTTCATCAACGCATGGCCACAAACCTGAAGGACACAAAGTACAACAAGTACCTCTGAGGTGTAGTACAGTATAAAGTACAACGTGTACCTCTGAGGTGTAGTACAGTATAAAGTACATGTACCTCTGAGATGTAGTACAGTATAAAGTACTACATGTACCTCTGAGGTGTAGTACAGTATAAAGTACAACATGTACCTCTGAGGTGTAGTACAGTATAAAGTACAACATGTACCTCTGAGGTGTAGTACAGTAAAAAGTACTACATGTACCTCTGAGGTGTAGTACAGTATAAAGTACAACATGTACCTCTGAGGTGTAGTACAGTATAAAGTACAACATGTACCTCTGAGGTGTAGTACAGTAAAAAGTACTACATGTACCTCTGAGGTGTAGTACAGTATAAAGTACTACATGTACCTCTGAGGTGTAGTACAGTATAAAGTACAACATGTACCTCTGAGGTGTAGTACAGTAAAAAGTACATGTACCTCTGAGATGTAGTACAGTATAAAGTACAACATGTACCTCTGAGGTGTAGTACAGTAAAAAGTACATGTACCTCTGAGATGTAGTACAGTATAAAGTACAACGTGTACCTCTGAGGTGTAGTACAGTATAAAGTACATGTACCTCTGAGGTGTAGTAGTATAAAGTACATGTACCTCTGAGGTGTAGTAGTATAAAGTACATGTACCTCTGAGGTGTAGTAGTATAAAGTACATGTACCTCTGAGGTGTAGTAGTATAAAGTACATGTACCTCTGAGATGTAGTACAGTATAAAGTACATGTACCTCTGAGGTGTAGTACAGTATAAAGTACATGTACCTCTGAGGTGTAGTAGTATAAAGTACATGTACCTCTGAGGTGTAGTACTGTATAAAGTACATGTACCTCTGAGGTGTAGTAGTATAAAGTACATGTACCTCTGAGGTGTAGTAGTATAAAGTACATGTACCTCTGAGGTGTAGTAGTATAAAGTACATGTACCTCTGAGGTGTAATAGTATAAAGTACATGTACCTCTGAGGTGTAGTAGTATAAAGTACATGTACCTCTGAGGTGTAATAGTATAAAGTACATGTACCTCTGAGGTGTAGTAGTATAAAGTACATGTACCTCTGAGGTGTAATAGTATAAAGTACATGTACCTCTGAGGTGTAGTAGTATAAAGTACATGTACCTCTGAGGTGTAATAGTATAAAGTACATGTACCTCTGAGGTGTAGTAGTATAAAGTACATGTACCTCTGAGGTGTAGTACAGTATAAAGTACATGTACCTCTGAGGTGTAGTAGTATAAAGTACATGTACCTCTGAGGTGTAGTAGTATAAAGTACATGTACCTCTGAGGTGTAGTAGTATAAAGTACATGTACCTCTGAGGTGTAGTACAGTATAAAGTACATGTACCTCTGAGGTGTAGTAGTATAAAGTACATGTACCTCTGAGGTGTAGTAGTATAAAGTACATGTACCTCTGAGGTGTAGTAGTATAAAGTACATGTACCTCTGAGGTGTAGTAGTATAAAGTACATGTACCTCTGAGGTGTAGTAGTATAAAGTACATGTACCTCTGAGGTGTAGTACAGTATAAAGTACATGTACCTCTGAGGTGTAGTAGTATAAAGTACATGTACCTCTGAGGTGTAGTAGTATAAAGTACATGTACCTCTGAGGTGTAGTAGTATAAAGTACATGTACCTCTGAGGTGTAGTAGTATAAAGTACATGTACCTCTGAGGTGTAGTAGTATAAAGTACATGTACCTCTGAGGTGTAGTACAGTATAAAGTACATGTACCTCTGAGGTGTAGTAGTATAAAGTACATGTACCTCTGAGGTGTAGTAGTATAAAGTACATGTACCTCTGAGGTGTAGTAGTATAAAGTACATGTACCTCTGAGGTGTAGTAGTATAAAGTACATGTACCTCTGAGGTGTAGTACAGTATAAAGTACATGTACCTCTGAGGTGTAGTAGTATAAAGTACATGTACCTCTGAGGTGTAGTAGTATAAAGTACATGTACCTCTGAGGTGTAGTAGTATAAAGTACATGTACCTCTGAGGTGTAGTAGTATAAAGTACATGTACCTCTGAGGTGTAGTAGTATAAAGTACATGTACCTCTGAGGTGTAGTACAGTATAAAGTACATGTACCTCTGAGGTGTAGTAGTATAAAGTACATGTACCTCTGAGGTGTAGTAGTATAAAGTACATGTACCTCTGAGGTGTAGTAGTATAAAGTACATGTACCTCTGAGGTGTAGTAGTATAAAGTACATGTACCTCTGAGGTGTAGTAGTATAAAGTACATGTACCTCTGAGGTGTAGTACAGTATAAAGTACATGTACCTCTGAGGTGTAGTAGTATAAAGTACATGTACCTCTGAGGTGTAGTAGTATAAAGTACATGTACCTCTGAGGTGTAGTAGTATAAAGTACATGTACCTCTGAGGTGTAGTAGTATAAAGTACATGTACCTCTGAGGTGTAGTAGTATAAAGTACATGTACCTCTGAGGTGTAGTAGTATAAAGTACATGTACCTCTGAGGTGTAGTAGTATAAAGTACATGTACCTCTGAGGTGTAGTACAGTATAAAGTACATGTACCTCTGAGGTGTAGTACAGTATAAAGTACATGTACCTCTGAGGTGTAGTAGTATAAAGTACATGTACCTCTGAGGTGTAGTAGTATAAAGTACATGTACCTCTGAGGTGTAGTAGTATAAAGTACATGTACCTCTGAGGTGTAGTAGTATAAAGTACATGTACCTCTGAGGTGTAGTAGTATAAAGTACATGTACCTCTGAGGTGTAGTAGTATAAAGTACATGTACCTCTGAGGTGTAGTACAGTATAAAGTACATGTACCTCTGAGGTGTAGTAGTATAAAGTACATGTACCTCTGAGGTGTAGTAGTATAAAGTACATGTACCTCTGAGGTGTAGTAGTATAAAGTACATGTACCTCTGAGGTGTAGTAGTATAAAGTACATGTACCTCTGAGGTGTAGTAGTATAAAGTACATGTACCTCTGAGGTGTAGTACAGTATAAAGTACATGTACCTCTGAGGTGTAGTAGTATAAAGTACATGTACCTCTGAGGTGTAGTAGTATAAAGTACATGTACCTCTGAGGTGTAGTAGTATAAAGTACATGTACCTCTGAGGTGTAGTAGTATAAAGTACATGTACCTCTGAGGTGTAGTAGTATAAAGTACATGTACCTCTGAGGTGTAGTAGTATAAAGTACATGTACCTCTGAGGTGTAGTACTATAACTCACCTCCAGGAAGTCGAACAGCAGCGTCGCCGTGATGTCAGCGAGCGGCTCCATGTTGAGCATCTGAGCCAACCAGCGCCACCCGTGATTCAGCCCGTGAGGAGCCGCCTGAACAGAGTATTACTGAGTATTACTGAGTATTACTAGAGTATTACTAGAGTATTACTGAGTATTACTGAGTATTACTAGAGTATTACTAGAGTATTACTGAGTATTACTGAGTATTACTGAGTATTACTGAGTATTACTAGAGTATTACTGAGTATTACTGAGTATTACTGAGTATTACTAGAGTATTACTAGAGTATTACTGAGTATTACTGAGTATTACTGAGTATTACTGAGTATTACTAGAGTATTACTGAGTATTACTGAGTATTACTGAGTATTACTGAGTATTACTAGAGTATTACTGAGTATTACTGAGTATTACTGAGTATTACTAGAGTATTACTAGAGTATTACTGAGTATTACTGAGTATTACTGAGTATTACTGAGTATTACTGAGTATTACTGAGTATTACTGAGTATTACTAGAGTATTACTGAGTATTACTGAGTATTACTGAGTATTACTAGAGTATTACTAGAGTATTACACTAGAGTATTACTGAGTATTACTGAGTATTACTGAGTATTACTGAGTATTACTAGAGTATTACTGAGTATTACTGAGTATTACTAGAGTATTACTAGAGTATTACACTAGAGTATTACTGAGTATTACTGAGTATTACTGAGTATTACTGAGTATTACTAGAGTATTACTGAGTATTACTGAGTATTACTAGAGTATTACTGAGTATTACTAGAGTATTACTGAGTATTACTGAGTATTACTGAGTATTACTAGAGTATTACTAGAGTATTACTGAGTATTACTGAGTATTACTGAGTATTACTGAGTATTACTGAGTATTACTAGAGTATTACTGAGTATTACTGAGTATTACTGAGTATTACTAGAGTATTACTAGAGTATTACACTAGAGTATTACTGAGTATTACTGAGTATTACTGAGTATTACTGAGTATTACTAGAGTATTACTAGAGTATTACTGAGTATTACTGAGTATTACCGAGTATTACTAGAGTATTACTGAGTATTACTGAGTATTACTGAGTATTACTGAGTATTACTGAGTATTACTAGAGTATTACTGAGTATTACTGAGTATTACTGAGTATTACTAGAGTATTACTGAGTATTACTGAGTATTACTGAGTATTACTGAGTATTACTAGAGTATTACTGAGTATTACTGAGTATTACTAGAGTATTACTAGAGTATTACACTAGAGTATTACCATAGAGTATTACACTAGAGTATTACCATAGTATTACCAGAGTATTACCAGAGTATTACCAGAGTATTACCAGAGTATTACTAGAGTATTACCAGAGTATTACCAGAGTATTACCAGAGTATTACTAGAGTATTACTAGAGTATTACCATAGAGTATTACTAGAGTATTACTAGAGTATTACTAGAGTATTACTAGAGTATTACCATAGAGTATTACTAGAGTATTACTACAGAGTATTACACTAGAGTATTACACTAGAGTATTACACTAGAGTATTACTAGAGTATTACTAGAGTATTACTAGAGTATTACTAGAGTATTACTAGAGTATTACCATAGAGTATTACCATAGAGTATTACCATATAGTATTACCATAGAGTATTACTAGAGTATTACACTAGAGTATTACTAGAGTATTACCATAGAGTATTACCAGAGTATTACACTAGAGTATTACTAGAGTATTACTAGAGTATTACCATAGAGTATTACTAGAGTATTACCATAGAGTATTACTAGAGTATTACACTAGAGTATTACTAGAGTATTACTAGAGTATTACCATAGAGTATTACCATAGAGTATTACCATAGAGTATTACTAGAGTATTACCATAGAGTATTACTAGAGTATTACTAGAGTATTACACTAGAGTATTACTAGAGTATTACCATAGAGTATTACTAGAGTATTACTAGAGTATTACCAGAGTATTACCATAGAGTATTACTAGAGTATTACTAGAGTATTACTAGAGTATTACCAGAGTATTACCAGAGTATTACTAGAGTATTACCATAGAGTATTACTAGAGTATTACTACAGAGTATTACTAGAGTATTACTACAGAGTATTACTAGAGTATTACACTAGAGTATTACTAGAGTATTACACTAGAGTATTACTATAGAGTATTACCACAGAGTATTACCACAGGGTTAAATACGCTATGTTGTGAAAAAATAATTATATATATATATATATATATATATATATATATATATATATATATATATATATCTCTCTCTCTTACCCCCTGCTTGGAGCCGTAGGGCCACCTCAGCTGGATGATGGCGGCGTAGAGACGGATCATCCCCGACATCCTCTTCAGGAAACTGTCCTGACCTTCGACCCCGGAGTCGTCCACGCGGTACCCAAGAATCCTGATTATTAAAAAGGAGTTATTAGTGATCAATAAAAACATTAATAACTAGAAAGGGGGAGGGGGGGGGGGGGGGGCGGGGCTGACCTCTGGTAGTCGTCCACCGTCGTGCCGTCCTTCATGGGCGGGTAGTGCGGCACGGCGTACGGACACTTCTTGTGCAGGTGGGCGAGGATGAGCTCGCCCACCCGAGGGTGCACCTCCCAGATGCCGGACGCCACCACGGCGATGGGGAACGCGGCCTCGTGGTGAGACGCCACCTCCTCTTCTCCTTGTTTCTGTAAATAAATACATAAATAAATACATAAATAATCCCAGAAAGGAGCCGCGTCAGCATTTTGGTTGTTGTGGGTTTTATAATTATTTTTTTCTGATGCAAAAGCCCAAATGTATTTACATAAAATGTGAAAACCGTTTAGAAATGTACTGTAACATGTTGTTTTAATATTTATTTATACTTTCATTAGACATTTGGGTTTTTAACTTCTCCTGCATAATGTTCAAACTTTTTCCTAAATGTGTAGGGAAAATAAATATAAAGTATATTAAATCTAATAATCAATTAATAAAGTCAATTAAGTCAAATAAATGTAAAAGTGACTGACTGTAAAAATGAGAACGACACGAAAATAAAATTCAAAAAGAGGATTTAAGATGAATTTGAGGAGATTTTAAGGACTTTCAGGATCCACATTTTGGTTTCTGGGATAAAACATCAAAAGAAAAAAACTCACCACAAACTTCTCGGCCAGCTTGAAGCTCACGAAGTCGAGGCCCTGAGGATGCTGGGAGGTGCACACGTTCCTGCCCCCCGACACCACCGCGCGGCCCGCCAGCAGCTTGTCGAGCCGGTTGAAGATGTCACGGAGCTGCGATCCGGAGTTACTGGAGATCTGACAGACGGGGATGCTGGCCGCCTTCTGCAGCTCCAGCTTCAGCTTCTTCGCCTTCAGACGCAGGGAAGAGCAATCAAACCCAACTCAGGGAAGAGCAATCAAACACAACTCAGGGAAGAGCAATCAGACCCAACTCAGGGAAGAGCAATCAAACACAACTCAGGGAAGAGCAATCAGACCCAGGGAAGAGCAATCAGACCCAGGGAAGAGCAATCAAACCCGACCCAGGGAAGAGCAATCAGACCCAGGGAAGAGCAATCAGACCCAGGGAAGAGCAATCAAACCCGACCCAGGGAAGAGCAATCAGACCCAGGGAAGAGCAATCAGACCCAACTCAGGGAAGAGCAATCAAACCCAACTCAGGGAAGAGCAATCAGACCCAACTCAGGGAAGAGCAATCAGACCCAACTCAGGGAAGAGCAATCAAACCCAGGGAAGAGCAATCAGACCCAACTCAGGGAAGAGCAATCAAACCCAACTCAGGGAAGATCAATCAAACCCAACTCAGGGAAGAGCAATCAAACCCAGGGAAGAGCAATCAGACCCAACTCAGGTAAGAGCAATCAAACCCAACTCAGGTAAGAGCAATCAAACCCAACTCAGGTAAGAGCAATCAAACCCAACTCAGGTAAGAGCAATCAAACCCAACTCAGGTAAGAGCAATCAGACCCAGGTAAGAGCAATCAGACCCGACTCAGGGAAGCACGCACGCACACACACACACACACACACACACACACACACACACACACACACACACACACACACACACACACACACACACACACACACACACACACACACACACACACACACACACACACACACACACACACACACACACACACACACACACACACACACACACACACACACACACACACACACACACACACACACACACACACACACACACACACACACACACACACACACACACACACACACACACACACACACACACACACACACACACACACACACACACACACACACACACACACACACACACACACACACACACACACACACACACACCTGGGCGTCTTTAGCGGCGTTGAGCTGCTCGAAGGCTTGCGCACAGCGAGCAGCCGACTCCTGCAGCTCCTTGAACCATTTCAGCGTTCCTTCTTCAGCGCTGTTCTGCAGACCTGTTGGAGGGGGCGGCTTTAAATAAGTATATATATATATATATATATATATATATATATATTTATATATTAAATATAGAGATGGATGTGTTAAATACTCCCTCACCTTTCCTCTTGGCCTTCTCTTTGGCCGACTCCGCCGCCGCCTTCTTCTGCGCCTCCTGCAGCGCCTGCAGCTCCTCCTGCTTCCGGCGCTGCTCCTCCTGCTCCTCGTCCCTCTTCTTCTTGTCCTGGGCCTTGGCCACCTCCTCCTGCATCAGCGCCCGCATCTCGTGGAGGGCTCGCTCGGCCACGGTCATGTCCTCCATGCTGGGGAACTCTCCCTGGGGTAAATAAATAAAATCAATTGAAAAGAAAATTAGATATATATTCTGTGTCTTTGGAGAAGTTCAGATACTTAAAAGTATAAATACTTCTGATTTTTATTTATTTTTTAACTACCATTCTGTACATAAAACCTTCACTTGAATGTGACAGAGAAACTTAAACAATTTGTCACTTATTATTATTATTTATTTATCAGCTTCTCAAATGTGAGGCTTTTACATTTTTCTCCGTTACATAATTTAAATATCTGTGGATAAGAGAACAATTTGAAGACGTCGTCTTTTCCCCCCCGTTTTATACACAAAAAGGATTGATATAAATATTAAAAAATAAATAAGTAAGAAATAAGTCTGATGGATGAAACCTGAGCAAAGAAAACTTAATCTAAATGTTCTCTCTTCTAAATAAGTTTGTTTACAACCCAACTCTGAGAACAACGTTGTAATAAACAGATCTCATAACTCCGACTGACCTCCGCCGTCTTCCGCACCACCTCCGACAGCTGGGAGCACAGCTGGTTCCCGCGGGTGCAGTAGGAGCCGAGGCTGGTCTGGGTGGACGGCTCCATCAGCTGGTTGAGCTGCAGGATCTCCTCCTGGATGCTGTTGAGGTTGCGCAGACGCTCGCGGCCGTCCGCCTGCCGCTGCCGCTGGAGCTCCGCCTCCCGCAGGCGCTGCTGCTCCGCCTCCCTCAGACGCAGGTTGATGATCTGACGCCCGGGGGATGGAAACAATGTGACTAACGTGAAGTCATGTGACCGTGATGGAGTTCCTCTATAGACATGAAGTCATGTGACTGTGATGGAGTTCCTCTATAGACTAACGTGAAGTCATGTGACCGTGATGGAGTTCCTCTATAGACATGAAGTCATGTGACTGTGATGGAGTTCCTCTATAGACTAACATGAAGTCATGTGACTGTGATGGAGTTCCTCTATAGACATGAAGTCATGTGACCGTGGTGGAGTTCCTCTATAGACTAACATGAAGTCATGTGACCGTGATGGAGTCCCTCTATAGACATGAAGTCATGTGACCGTGGTGGAGTTCCTCTATAGACATGAAGTCATGTGACCGTGGTGGAGTTCCTCTATAGACATGAAGTCATGTGACCGTGGTGGAGTTCCTCTATAGACATGAAGTCATGTGACCGTGGTGGAGTTCCTCTATAGACATGAAGTCATGTGACCGTGATGGAGTTCCTCTATAGACATGAAGTCATGTGACCGTGGTGGAGTTCCTCTATAGACTAACATGAAGTCATGTGACCGTGATGGAGTTCCTCTATAGACTAACATGAAGTCATGTGACCGTGGTGGAGTTCCTCTATAGACTAACATGAAGTCATGTGACCGTGGTGGAGTTCCTCTATAGACTAACATGAAGTCATGTGACCGTGGTGGAGTTCCTCTATAGACATGAAGTCATGTGACCGTGATGGAGTCCCTCTATAGACATGAAGTCATGTGACCGTGATGGAGTTCCTCTATAGACATGAAGTCATGTGACCGTGGTGGAGTTCCTCTATAGACATGAAGTCATGTGACCGTGATGGAGTTCCTCTATAGAGAGAACGGGATCGTGAATCTTTCGGTTAAAACGACGATGATCAAACCTTCATTCTGTGCCGCTGCTCCTCCTTCAGCTTCTCTTGACGCCCGATGCTCTCTTTGGTTCTGCGGGACAGAAAGAGGAGAACCCCGGCACATGAACGACAAGTCAGGGAACCCCGACACATGAATGACATGTCAGGGAACCCCGACACATGAAAGACATGTCAGGGAACCCCGACACATGAACGACATGTCAGGGAACCCCGACACATGAACGACATGTCAGGGAACCCCGACACATGAACGACATGTCAGGGAACCCCGACACATGAACGACATGTCAGGGAACCCCGGCACATGAACGACATGTCAGGGAACCCCGACACATGAACGACATGTCAGGGAACCCCGACACATGAACGACATGTCAGGGAACCCCGGCACATGAATGACATGTCAGGGAACCCCGACACATGAATGACATGTCAGGGAACCCCGACACATGAAAGACATGTCAGGGAACCCCGGCACATGAACGACATGTCAGGGAACCCCGGCACATGAACGACATGTCAGGGAACCCCGACACATGAACGACATGTCAGGGAACCCCGACACATGAAAGACATGTCAGGGAACCCCGGCACATGAATGACATGTCAGGGAACCCCGGCACATGAACGACATGTCAGGGAACCCCGGCACATGAATAACATGTCAGGGAACCCCGGCACATGAATGACATGTCAGGGAACCCCGGCACATGAACGACATGTCAGGGAACCCCGACACATGAACGACATGTCAGGGAACCCCGACACATGAACGACATGTCAGGGAACCCCGACACATGAACGACATGTCAGGGAACCCCGGCACATGAACGACATGTCAGGGAACCCCGACACATGAACGACATGTCAGGGAACCCCGGCACATGAATGACATGTCAGGGAACCCCGGCACATGAATAACATGGTGGTCTTACTCTCGGTCCATCATGTCCCTCATGCTCTGGAACTCCTGCCTCTGCTTCAGCTCCATGAACTCCTCGAAGCGCTTCAGCTGCTCCGACTCGGAGCTCGCCACCACGGCCACCAGCCTCTCGTGCATTTCCTGCCGCCGCTTGAGCGCCATCTGTTGACAGATTCAAGACGCTTTGTTGATCGTCACATTTACAGGAGACGGGTTACAGACATGCATCAGGACCGGCGTGTGCAAGAACATCAAAGAAACAAGCTAAATCCTGTAATTTCCCCACTGAGGGACTAATAAAGGATTATCTTATCTTATCTTAAAAAGAAAAAAATGTTAAGAAGCTTCACATGTAACAAAGTCCAACATTTTTTATATATATATAGCGAAAAGCGCGCTATATAAATTAAATGCATTATTATTATTATTATATTAATACTGGAACATGAAAGCTTAACATTTTTTTTAAAAATACACAAATATATGATAAATACGTCAAAAAGGAAGAAAAGCTAAACTTACCATATGAAATGATTGAATAAGAAATAAATATTGATTAAAAAAAAAGTGTACAATTATTATCCGTTTTTCAATTCATCAACAGAATATTATATATCAAAACGTCTGTTTTTTTTCTGAACGACGGTCCAAAAGAAATAAATCTTCATTAATATAAAATTGAGAAAATCCTTAAAACATTTGGGATTAATTTTCTGTCAGTTGAAGAATCAATGAATCCAATAACTGTTGTTCGGTTCTACTCTAAGATGAAGGTGAACACGTTTTGTATGTCCGTGTCCTTTAGACTGTTGTATAAAATATAATATTTGAGCTGTTGATACTTAAGCGCCAGCGCGTCTGACCTTCGCCTTTTCTCGTTGTTCCTCCTCAAATTTGATGATGCGGCCGTCCGTCTCCATGGCTTTGGGCGACAGCAGGGAAATGGCCGGTGGAGACGCAGGACTGTGAACATCGCCCACATCTTCCTCCGCGTCTTCATCCTTCGCCTCGTCAACAACAGCCTGCAGCACATTGAGAGAAGAGTCAGATATAAAAGAGTTCAAGCCACAGAAAGCAATACAAAAAATGTTAATGCGGAAGAAAGCACAAAATCCAGTTAAATGTCCCCTTGGAAAAAGAAGCAACGTGAAGGTTTAAGACCGTTTTTTTCAATCTGAAATGGCATTAAAATGTCTGTTTTAGAATAGTTATAACTTTATTAACTGACTCTTAGTTTGCATGTCATGTCCTCTGAATGACCTTAATGACCTCTGAAAACCCTGTGTGGCAAATCACACGAGTTCCTCCGTGACCTTTCCCTTGACCCCAACAGAAAGCCGCGTCCTTCAGGTGCAGAACCACAGAACCACAGAACCGGCCGGCAGGAGGAACCGAACTTGCCTGCTCGCGCTCGGCGTTCAGAGACGCGGCCGCGGACGGCGCGGCGCGCCCGGCGTGGAGGTCGGAGACGGACCCCGAGGAGGAGAGCGAGGCCGAGTTCTCGTCGAAGAGGCCGGGGCTGGAACCCCCGGAGCTGGAGCTCAGGAAGCAGGACTTCTGCAGGGGGAACGAGGCGAGGCGCTCCAGGATGACCCCGGACTGAGGAGACAGGCTGAGGGCCTCTTTGCAGCCGGCCAGAATGTCCTGAAGGAAACAGGAACACTCAGATTCAGGCTTCAACTAAACAAACCCTTCATGCACAA
Organism: Cyclopterus lumpus; assembly: GCF_009769545.1. Classification (NCBI taxonomy): domain Eukaryota; kingdom Metazoa; phylum Chordata; class Actinopteri; order Perciformes; family Cyclopteridae; genus Cyclopterus; species Cyclopterus lumpus. The sequence goes on from NC_046974.1 coordinate 2,377,003, forward strand.
TAACATCCGGTTTCTGCACACTAACAGCATTAAAAAGGGACTTTTGAAAAGTGATGTACAGTTTGACACAAAAGGTTTATGGGTGGAGCCAAAAAGGAGACATTGATTGATTAATTAGGCTGTTTTTTTTGGGGGGGGGGGGTGTTATGAATCTATTAATTGTGGCGTTAAGTAAAGTAAAAGTATAAATATATATATACTGGATTACATTGCACAACTGTGTGTATTTGATGCTTTATAGTGTGTTTACATAAAGTAACGTGAGCTAATGAGCGTCAGTGATGAAGATGAAGATGACCAATTAAGACAGTTTTAATGGAGATTTTAAAAGAACCGTGTTAATTGACGTCCGTCGCCACAGACAGACCGGGTGGGGTCGAACGGTTTAAATGTCACACGAGGAAGCTCAATGAATAAATAAATACATAATAAAAGTAATCGATCTAAAAGAGACATCTTTGGCCTGGCGGACATGACGCCGATAACTATTTATTATGATGTAATCTTTAAATAAACTCACCTCGCCCCGCTCGGACCAGTACGGGTCGAACTTGATTTGTCCCTTCGAGGAGTTCTTCAACGCCCGTAAAGTTTCCCATCGCAGATTCTCGGCCGGCATCTCGAAAAGAACGATAAACAACAAACGATAAAACACACGGATAGCGTCGGGCTAAGATTTGAATAGCCGCCGGATGTGGTCACGTGAATTACAGTCCGACGAGAAACAGACTGTTCGCTTGCCGACGCGAAGCTTCCGGTTGGGCAAAAAACGCGTCGCTTCTTTATTCAAAAAATAGCATTTTTTCGTGGCCATTCAACCTAAAAATATGTTTGTACTGTAATAGAACAATATTTATTTAATTAATGAGAGTATTTATGACGCGGTGGCTCAACCGAGAACACCGCAGTATTACAGTCATGCTGTAACTTACAGAAATACTCATTTGTCACACTAAATAAAACACATACTGTGTTAAAAACATCCTCCATTATGTATTTTATGTAAATATATATATATATACACATAGTTTTACATGTATATTTTACCTGGTCAATGGTTCAGTGTTACAGGGTCACTTCCCCTGACAACCCCATTATAAATGTTGACATTTAAATGTAACACGATTTTATTAGGGTTAGGGTTAAAGAACAAACTCCAGTGATTTATAAAATATCCAAAATGTATTTATTGTGTTTTTATATGTTTCAGAATAATTATCAAAGTTCTTCATGGGGTTAATTGGCATAAGTCATATTTTTATTGAGGTAGTATTTCTAATTCAAACAGAAATCAGATGTGAGACTGCTTTTCAATATTATTCACGGGAACTAAAACTAGAGCGTTTATTTTGTGTGTTTTTTTATCAGAACCACAATTATACATTTGTCAAAAGGTAAAAAAAGAACGTTTTGAATTGACATGAAAGATGGAAGATTTGAAGAAAATGCCATCTGAATCAAGAGTTATGCAGGTAATTATTTATACAAGAGCATTTAAATAAATGTCAGGCAACTCTAATGTGACGTTTTTATTGATGTCACATGGTATAAAAGTCTGAATAGATGTCATGTAGCTGCTCAGCTGGCGAGCAGCGAGTCACCAAACACGTTTCCGTACGAGGTTTTGAGAAAGTGAACGTAGTTCTGCAGGCTGCGGTTCGTGGAGTCCGACTGCTCCAGCCTGTCCTTCATGTTCTGCAGCTGACTCTGGAAGCGACGCTCCATCTGAAGGGGAAGACAAACGACGGATGAGAACCAAACCGTTTGCACGTCCCTGACGTGAATAAATAAAAACATCACGACGACGCACCTCCTCCTTGCTCCGCCGGAGCCGACTCTGCTCCGTCTGGGCTCGGCTCAGCTGGCTCTGCAGGTCCGAGGCTTTCGACTGAGACGCTCTCTCTTTGGCCAAAACCCTGTGCATGCTGCCGTCCACCTGCAGGAGGGAAACCCTGTTACTTCGTACCCTGTGGGGTTCACGTCTTCCTCGCCACGTGTGAAGTAACAAAACACGCGTTCTCCTGATACCCTCAGTAGAACAACGTCACACAGTAGGCTAATTCAATATTAGATTTAAGTTTATGGAGATATATAGCTTATAAATACAAGTATTCTACTTTTAGACCAGTAGACTCTTATGATCTGCAGTTTATGGATGAAAGTTGCGATAAAAAGTCATTTGAAGAGCAAAAGAGAGCGAACAGTCCTGCCTGGCTGCTCTTATGTTCACATCATCTCATCCAACGCCAGCTTCAGTATCCACATGTTTACTTCTGCAAAACTCTCACAAAACTCACTAAAACGTCAGAAAAGAGTCCAGACGTGTGTAAAGCGTCATGTGACCGGACCTGTCTCTGTGCGTCGTCCAGAGTTTGTTGCAGCTGTCTGGACGCGACGCTGCACTCGCGCGTCTTCTCCTCCAGCTGCTGCTGGAGGCTGAGCATCGTGGCCTCTTTGGACAGGAGAGCCTGAGACAGGCCTTCGTTTTCCAGCCTCGTGTCCTCCAGCGCCCTGAAACGGACACGTAGCTAAATGACCACAAAGGGACTCAAAACAACTACAAAGAGGCTAAAGATGACTACAAAGGGACTCAAAACAACTACAAAGAGGCTAAAGATGACTACAAAGAGACTCAAAACAACTACAAAGAGACTCAAAACAACTACAAAGAGACTAAACAACTGTAGTCTGTGTGCTCCTAGAGGAGGTGGTGGTCTGGCCTTCTGTGCTCGGTGTCTCTCAGTGTCTGTACCTCTCCAAGTTGTGTATTTTTTCCTTGAGAACGTTGTTCTCCTCCTGCAGCAGCAGGTTCCTCTGCTGGAACGTCTCCAGCTGAGAGCCTTGCTGTTCCACCTGTGAACACATTCACCATGAATCCTCATCCGTGAGGCTTCGAGGTCTAGACCTTCTGGCTCTATAATGATCCCAGAGTCCAGACCGGTGGTTTGAGTACCTTGTGCCGGACCTCGGCGAGGGCCGCGTTGCGCTCCACGTTCCTCCTCTCGTGGGCGTCGGCCTCCTGCCGGGCGCCTCGGAGCTGCTGCTCCGCCCTCCTCAGCCGGTCGGGCAGCGCCTCCAGCTCCCGCAGCCGGCCCAGCAGCTCCCTCCTCACCTGCTCCGCCTCCACCTGCAGGCTGGCCTTCGCCTCCCGCGCCTCCTCCCGCGCCTCCTCCAGCTTCAGGCGGTGCTCCTCCGACTCCAGGCGGACCTGCTGGAGCTTGAGGAGGAGACACAGCAGACGCTCTGAGATTAGACCCCTCGTCCTTCAGTCCATCACAGACGTTCACATCTGGAGATACGAGACCCCGGACAGGAAGTGGACGGAGAACCGTCTCTTCCTGAGAGAGCGACTACCTTCTTCTTGTATTTCTCCGCCTGGCTTTCGTGTTTTTTAATCGACGATTTCAGCCGCCGGGCTTCAGACTGCAGCTGGAGGAGCTTCTCCTCGGAGGACGTCCACTGAGCCTGGAGATGAGGAAGGTTTTTAGAGGAATGAGACACGTTTCCTTTGGAGATCAAACCAGATAAAACATCAGAAGAAGAAAACATACTTTTGTTTTAAATTTTTTTAATAAAATCCAACAAACCAAGTATTATTCAAACAATATAGATTGTTCTCAGTCGATCTCAACTGAACCACGCATACTTTATTATACAGGTATTTGTGAAGCAAATTACCATAACATTTACAAAAAAATCAATTTCACGAATTCGTGGTCAAATTCCATGACTTTTCCAGGTTTTCCATGTCATGGAAAACCTGGAAAACCTGAAAAAAGTCATGGAATTTGAAAAAAATATATTTCACGAATTCGCGTCAGTCGTGGAATTTGACACGGATTTGCGAAATCTATTTTGAATGATCTTTGTTAAAAGAAGGTACCCTGAGTCTTTGGTTGTCCAGCTTCGTGGAGGCGTTTTCAGCACCGAGGTGACGGAGGTGATCCCGGAGCTCCTCCCTCTCCGCCCGACTCCTCCCCTCCGCCGAATGAAGCTGAGCGGTCAGCTCGGTCACCTGACTGCGACGCGAGAGGCGACATTGAAAGCTCCAGTTATGCCGTCAGCACAATTTCACACAACTATACGTTTTTCCTAATTCATAAAAATGTATCTTCGTGCCACTCCTCTGGACTTATGACACTCACACAACTCTTTAAGCCTTTTATTCTGAAAGGACTTAGCAAGTTGCAGCATTTACGGTCATTATTAATACATGCATTTCCTCTCTACTAGAACATAAAGCGTTATGAATAAAAAATGCCTCCAGAAATAAGTACAATGTGAACACGGGGATGTTTTAGGTGCACTCACAGCTTGAGGGCGGCGCTGTGCTCCTCCAGCTGGCCTCTGGCCGCGGCCTCCTGGGAGTGGCGGAGGCACCAGTCGCTGGATGTGGACCGGGTCTGGGCCAACTGGGACTCCTTGAACACAGAAGACAACCAGGACCTTGAGAACCCGGCACACCTTCAGACATGGTGGAACCCTGGGCTACTTCTAAATACCGGACCTTCTCCTGCAGTTTTGCCGCGAGCTGCCTGGCGGACTCTGTGGCTCGCTCGGCCTGCTGGGTCAGCGCCTCCTGGTGGTGCCGGCCCTCCTCCTCCTCCTCCTCCTCCCCCCGCAGCCTCACGGCCTGCAGCTCCTCCTGCAGAGTGAGCAGCTGCACCTGCTGCTGCTGGTGGCTCTGCTGCATCCTCTGCTCCACACACACACACACACACACACACACACACACACACACACACACAGACACACAGACACACAGACACACACACACACAGACACAGACACACACACACACACACAGACACACAGACACACAGACACACAGACACACACACACACACACACACACACACACAGACACACACACACACAGACACACACACACACACACAGACACACAGACACACACACACACACACACACACACACACAGACACACAGACACACACACACACACACACACAGACACACAGACACACACACACACAGACACACACACACACACACACAGACACACAGACACACACACACAGACACAGACAGACAGACACACACACACACTACTTGTACTTTACTCGAGGATGTTTTTTGTTGTACTTCTACTCTACATTTCTAAAGAAAGATTCTACTTTCAGCCGAACTAATGTGAGATCAGCTGCACATTTAAATATTGAATAATTATTCATTTCATTCAGTTAATTTTCTACTTTTAGTACATTTTCCTGATTAAAAATTAATTACTGTAAGAAATAAATATGTTCGACGCGGGAATTTTACTGTTCGGTAAAACTTTAAAAAGATAATAAACTCTTTTATTTCGGGCGACTTCCTGAAAGACCAGGTAACACAATATCTGAGCCTTTTATTACATTATTACTGGTGCAATCCTGCTGCGGAGAGGATTACAATAATAACCGTCACTTTGCCAATATATTGCTTCATATGCTACTTCCAGGATTATGAGTGAAGAATAGTTCATTTAATAATGCAGCAGGACTTTCTGTTCTTTCTTTCTCTTTGCACAAAACTGAGCAGAACTCTCATTAAACTAAATAATGCACGTATCTTCTCATAATATCTTGTTAATCTTTACTATTATATGTAAGTGTCTTGACTGTTGCATTACTTACTTTTCTCTTTTATTTGTGTAAACCTGCTTCTGATCCGTTTCAGAGCCTCTTTTCAAGTGTTTTTTTAATGTGAAAGTATGAAACGGTCGTCGTATTTTCTACGTTCACAGACCTGAATCTGAGCGGCCAGGTGGACCTTTTCCTCTTCGGTTCTGCTCAGCTCAGATTCCAGGTGTCCGCGGGTCGACCGCAGGACTCTGGAAAGCTCCTCCGTCGTCTTCACCGTGTCCTGCCGCGAAAAAGAGGTTTTATATGAACACCTGAACCTTGAAAAGGAGGGTTTGAGTCGGTGGAGTCTGGTGGCGTTGAAGAGGACAGAGGACGTCTTCGGGCCCCCGGCAGAGAGCAAGGTGGAGGAAATATTATGAATACAGCGCTCGCTTTAAACTCATATTGATTCTTCTTGGTGTCTGCAGTAAAGCGGCCCCACTGTGACAGATATCAACCCCGCGTGTCAACGTGCGGCATCAGCAGCACTCGTCTGACGGGACGTTTCAAACCTTTTCAAAGTCCAGACGCGCGGCGAGCATCGAGGCCTCGTTCTCCATGCTGGCGAGTTTAGCCGAGAGTCGCTGGGAGAGGAGCAGAAAGAACCAGAAGCGTCTCCTCAGAGGTCGCGGTGGCTGGCGATGACATGTCATGTGACCTGGCGGTCAGTTACTCACTATGTTCTCCGCTTCCCTGTCGGTCAATCTCTCCTTTAGGGCGTCTTTCTGCTCCCACCACACCAGAGATTCCCTCTGAGGACACAAAACACAGCGTGCAGTCGGGCGAGGGTGATCGACGTTTGCTTCTTCCCCCGATTGGTTCCTCCTCTGTACCTCGTGTTCGCTCCACTCTCTGAGGAGCTCTCGAAGGCTCCGGTTCGTGACGTCAAACATCTCGATCTTCTCCAGCAGCGACTCCTGCTGCCGCCCCAGAGACGCCGCGTGCAGCTTTGACAGGCGCTTGTCCTGAAAAACAAAACGAAGATTAATAAAAAACATGATCATGTCCTCCGTTCATCCCACCTCCAGATCTACCTTAGCAAGGCTGTCGATGGTGTCCTTCAGGCCCGACAGCTGATTGGCTACCGCTACGCCGTCAATTTCGGTTTCCACGAGCGCCCTCAGAAGCACGTCTGTGTCTCTGGGTTGACCCCGAGAATCCGACCTGGAAGCAAATAAGATACGATTTGATATAATAAGAAAATACAGCAGAGAAACCTTTGTTTTTAATTACAACAACAAACATGTCTACTAAAAGCTTCCCAGATAAAGTTGAGTTTTCAACACTCTGAAACGTGTGTGTTTCCTTTGAATATGAGAGACTCTGACTTCTGCAGATGGCGCCGGCTCTCTTGCTCTCTGAGGAGGACGCTGAGGTTTGTGGACTCTTCCTCACGCTCCTCCTCCTCCTCGTCATCACGTTGACGTCCGACTCCCCGCTCCGCTCTGCTTCTCTGATCGCGAGACACAAACAGAAAAACATATTCAAGCTCTGAAGTACTTAAAGTTCTTTGTGAACTTTGAACGCTGCGTGCAACCAACCATGCTATCTCGTATACTTTTGTCTGTTATATTTCAGTACAAATTCTCTCCAAGTGTGTTCATTTTCCAGCGTATTGATTATTATTTGAGACTTGGACACCGGTGAGAGACCTGACACTTGTACGAGTCCACGTCTCTTCTGCAGGAGAGTCTTCCAGGAGGAATCCACGGCGTCCGCACCTTTGGCCTCCCTCCATCTGCCCTCAGCTGGGCATCTTTTGTCCTATTCTGCAATCAAAAACACATAAAACTGTATAATAAAGCGATCATTTACTCTGTTTAATTGTTAACTCTTTTAAGTATGTTAAAAGGGGTGAAATTAAAACTTACTTTATCTAACAAGAATCTAACAAATCCGGAAGGTGATTTCCATTGATGTAAATTTACTAATATTTGTTTTTTATATATAGTATTTCTATTTTCTGCGAGAGAAATAATGTATTTTTTATACCACTACTGTGAATAACGTTGGCTACTTTTCAGATTCGTAATAATAATAATAAACAAATTAATGTAATTATATATTAAGATAAAACTGTATTGATCTCTGGGGGGGCATAATCTACTCGGCAGAATATGTAAAGTAATAAAATTATGTACATTTTTATCAGCTGCAACAGTGACACTTTTTCATCAATAATATAACATACATTACATACATACAATTTGTTGACTTTAACTACATTTTACTTGTAGTAGAATATTTGTACATTAAGGTATTGCTTACAGATCTCTGTACTTCTTCCGCTACTGTGATTTTCACACATTAAAAATAAAGTAAAGCTAACAGTATTTCGGGTTTAATAAACTAGTTTCAGTAACCTGCGGGGTCCTGCTGGGACTCCTCCTCATGTGCACGTGCACAGGGGTCGTCTCCGGTACGTGCACGTGAACGGGCGGAGGTGGATCCCGTGTTTTCATTCTTCCGAGAAGTTACAACAAACAAACCAATACTTAAAAAGCTCAAAAGTGGTTCACTGTCCCAGCGCTACTAGTATGCTCCACGCTTCCGGGATAAATCTCTGCGCAGCGGACCGTTGTTCGAATCGACGCCTCTGATTGGCTCGTTTGCAATATCTCGCTCTGTGATTGGCGGAAAAGACAGTTGACGACCAGCGTTGCCCGTGGTAACCATTGAACGTAACAGGCGATGTTTAAACCAACCGTTAAAACGCACATATTATTATTCCATTACAAAACAACTTATTTAATAACTAAATCAACTATAAAATGTTTTTGTTTTACTCTCTCTTTCGTACTAAAAATAAATAAACCACAATAAAACCTATAATGGTGGACGCCAATTACATATTTTTAGAACAGTATAAAAGCAGCTAACGTACAACTGAAATTGTATTTAATATTAGAGTAAATAAATATTAGGCTGTTATGTGACTTTTAAAATAAAATGTGCGCCGTTTTAATTTATTTCTAGAGTCGGAAATGATCGAGATAACCTCACTTCCGGTTTGTGGCACTCACTTCTAGTTCCCTGAATGGTGCAAAAAAAAATGCTCCATTTTGCAAAGAATGTGCCAATTTAACCATTAATAAACGATGGTAGACTGTTTTATACAATAATAAAGACTAGTCTAGCATGGAGGATAATTTAAATCACTAAATTATGCAAAAACATGTACTCACTTTTAACATGAGCTATATTCGTAGCGACTCATTTCTGCCACAATAAGGATTTTATTTTATTAATCGAAGTAAATGGAATTCAATCGAAGTAAAAATTAAGTTATGTACACAAGTGCAACTTAAATAGACTGAGATAAGACAAGCGTCTCAATTAGGGAGAAAATAACTTACTGGAAGGTAATTCAAATATTATATATTTTTTAATTATGCATATGCAAGTGATCTCTCATTTTGCATTTGCAGTAAACTGTTGACAACGCAGTTCAACTTCAGGTCAAGTAAAATAATGAACATGCCAAAATGGCAGTCTTTGGGTGGAAGTTATGCACACCAAGGTATTTAAAACATATTTACTCACGTCCCACTCTTGAATTTGTGTTTTATGTGGTGCCCCGTTTAGAAACATAAATCACCTTTCCACTTCCAATACCTAAATCTAATTTAAAAAAAAAATATATATATATATATTTCTATGGACCCACTCCGAAGACTCCCACACGTGTAAACACAGCAAGTTTTATTATTGTAACAAAGCAAGTTTTACACCTCAAATTTAAAACAGTTTCCTTTCCCACCCATCCCCACGCGACCCCCACCCAGTGGAAAATGAAAACGTGATTAAACGCAACTTCTATGAGACAAGGGGGTCTTATTTTTATTTTACCCATGAAGCAGTAGGGGCCAAAATTTACAAGCTTGTTTTTTTCCATTTTTGTTCTTTATTAAAAATGTCATTTCAAATCGCATGGATATCTGTAAAACAATACAATGAAAAAAAAAAAAGTCCCATAGAAATGGTCAAAATAACCACTCTCCTCAATAACCAACATACTCTTGCCCCTCTCCAGCTTAACCCCACCCCCCCTCCCCCTAAACATTACAAGTCAAAAAGGAATGAGCTGGTACTCGTTAACCACATAGGGGAACAAATATAACAGTTTCTTTCAAGGGATCAACATCCCAACTGAAAAAGATTAAATGGGAGATAAAGAAATTGAGGTTAGCTAGCGCTGGGTCACTACACCATGGCTTCAAGTCATTCGACCAAACTTTAACAGGAGCAATTCTGAGTAAATCTTCTTCAAATTCTACTCAGAATGCCGTGCAGATTCTATTTTTTAATTATCATTATTGAGATGACTTGGGGATGGTACTCACAATTCAGGGCAAAGTGCCATTGGCCTTGGATGAGACTAAAGAACATAACATGGCACCAACAAGGTGAAGAGGCTTCAGAATGAAAAATGAAGCACACAGATTTATATATATAAAATAAAAAAAAAAAGTAAAAAAACAAAACAACAATTTAAAACCTTTGCTCCCAAACATGAGTGGAAAAACCAAACAGGGAATAGAAGGTTTAGGGTCTGAGCAGATGATATTATTTTAGTCGTCTTCTCCCTCGTCATCCTGAAAGAACAAGACATCAGAACGTCAGTGACTGCTGAAGACGAGCTTCTCTTACAGACATCCGTACAACTCTACCATCACATTACCTCGCCATCTTCTCCATCGTCCTCTTCGTCATCCTCTCCATCTTCATCTCCCTCCTCGTCTATGTCTTCCAGACCCTCCTCGTCCTCGTCATCATCCTCACCTTCACCCTCTTCGTCGTCCATATCAGGAACCTAAAGGAGATTGAGATTGAGAAATTGCTTTTTAGTCTCTTTCTGCACGTAAAGTGTGGAATACATTTTATCTGAAAAAGAAAACGCATACAGCTAGAAGATGTTTGCGTGTTGTGGAAAAGCGGCAGCCGAGGATACATTAACATAGTGGTAAACGTACCAGGTAGTACTGCAGGGGGTTGGGCCAGATGTCGTCCTTGATGACCTCTCCGAGCTCGTCAGCGCCGGCGTCGGCATGATCGGTGAACCAGGTGAAGAAGCTCTCTGGCTCTTCGTGTTGCCTCTTCCTTCCTGCTTTGTTCTGTGTCTGGCTGGAGCGCTTGGTCAGATCCTACAAAAACAAAATAAAACACAGAACAATACAATCGTCAATTGTTGGGAACTTTCAAATCACCATCAATAATCAGGTGACGGGTAAAAAGAGGAGATTCAAGTTTAACTGACGGCAAAACAAACTGAAAGCTACACGTACCTTTCCTGACTTCCATTTGATTTCTGTCGACTTTGAAGACGGGTCTCCGCTCTCGTTCAAATGGAACTCTTTGGAAAGTAGTTTGTTTTCAAAGTAAGGATTTTCATCGAAATACTAGGAGAAAGAAAAAGACAGAAGAGTAAGAACAGAAGAAGCACCCTGCACCTCCATGTTGTGTATATGTGCGCATCTTTACAATACTTACAAAATCTATTCTGTAGCCCGACTTGATGTCTTCAAACTCGGTCACCTCCACTCGGCTCAGGTAATGAAGTGCTTCTTCATCTTCCTCTCCCAGTAGGGCAGATACTGTGAAGGGGAATATTATACAGATCAGACTTTAGCCACTGTCCAAATTACTCAAACTTTTGATTATGGCAATAAAAGGCGTGTGTGGAATTGCTCACCTTGTGGATGGTTGACAAACGTGGTGACCCAGAAGTTGGGGATTTTGGCGATCAGTTCTGACCTCTTCTGAAAGAATGGCTGACGGAGTTTGTTGTATTTCTGTTCTACTTTCAGGATCTCCTCACTGGCTTGCTCATTCAACCTAAACAAAGAGTCAGGCACAGTGTTAGAACAGTGGGATTCAGTGAGAATTTTCATGGCAAACACAGATTTAAACATCCGATTAACCATCTCTTTTAGAGTTTTCTGACAGACAGAAAATCAGCACTACATCCACAAAATCTAATACAATCTTTACCTGTCAATTTCATTTTGAACTTCATCGATGTGTTCAATAGCTTCTTGCTGCTCTTTCTCTGTAGGGGGAAACACAATAATACAGATGCGTTACAAAATATTCACAACTTCAGGTCAGGATTTGGTACTTAACAAATAGAAAAATAGATTTAAGCTATTATATTGAGTTACTCTCTTTAGGAAGCAGTGTTCCAGTGCTTTTATTGTGACGGATAAAACGGAAAGAGAAATGTTCATGAGTGTGTGTAAAAGAAATAAAGTGGTCATGTTATGTTAATTTAGTACCATTAACCCTCAGCTACATTATCAATAAAAAAAGTGTGCATTAACTCGTGCAAGAATGCAAAAGGGCACGTCTTTAAAAAATAGTGAATTTCCGCAGTTACTTGGACCCTAAATTATATTGCAACCTCTTAACACCACGAGGGATTCCCCCCCAAAGTGCCGGGTTATGGGGGGCCTGATTAAAACCCGGGGACCCCCCGGAGAGTTAAGGCAACAGGAGCGGCCATTGGCTGCAGCTCTCGCGGCTCAGGCGCTCCGCTTCCTGCCGGCTGCTGCCGCCGAGGCCGCGTGGTTCAAATGTGGGACAGAGTAGCGTGAGAGTAGCCCACCCCCCTCCGCCCCATTTAAAACTGTCAAACCGTGGTCGTGTGGCGGAGTCCCACTTCCGGCTGTGTAAATATAATAACTGCCTCGTTGTTCCGATTGAAGAGTTAGTGGATTTAAATGAGTTTTGAGCAGTAACGGAGAATAACGTCACTACAACAACAACATTAGCTCGGCTAGCTGCTAAAGCACGGAGTAGACGGTTAAAAGACACAAAAACACCTATATATGTATACATTTGTTGGTTACATGTACTTTTACAACGAAACAAGGAGCAAACGATCCTCCAGCAATTGCACACGGGCTACCAAAGTGACCACGCTTGATGATGCTAAGCTAACATGGCCTCTGAACAACAGCGGGCATGCTAACAAACGCGTTAGCTTTGGGGGTTAAGCTAGCTAGCTAGCTAGCTGCCGTTGTGGAAACGTGAACACGCGCGCGAGAGACGACACAAACCGTTGCGGCTCGAGCGACGACCCGTTGGGGCTCGAGCACAAAGAAGGGCCCGGGTGCAAAGAGCGGCGGGGCACAAACAGTCACGTATAAGCGGTATTACAGCGCGGGGCAGTGCGGGTGATGTGTAAAGAAGAAGAAAGTGAAAATGGCGGTGAACAGGGGAGGCCGCCATTCCCCGTTTCTTACCGGAGGTTTCGTCCGCGCCGTCATGGTTCGAGTTCAGCTCCTTTTTACTCACTTTTGCCGCCGAGGCCGACATGTTTTTTGAATTTCCGACTTACAAAAGACGTCCGGGGGAAAAGATCCGCGAAGCAGGAGAATTTTTTTAGTATTCGGCGTAAAGTTCACCAGCGCGCGCGCGGAAGAGCCAAACAACGTGCTGCGTTCCACACAATGTAGCTGCCGATGCGCGAGCGAGGAAGTCACAGCAACCGCCGCTCACGCGCTCCTTTCATTTAGAACGCGCCTCGCCGAACGGAGGGAGACGCGAGCTCCGCCTCTCAAAATAGGTCTCGCTGCTGCGCGGTAGTTTGACAATTTTACTCCTCTTTAGAAATCCCACCCGAGATGAACTCAACCTCGAATCAGTGCGCGTGTTTATCTAAGTGGCCATTTAAAAAAAAATATATATTTTATTGACACTCAAAAAATAAAAGGTTTATTCAGGGCCGTCGACGGTGAGGCCGACTCGCACTTGCGCACTTAAAAAAAAAAGAAAAAAGAATCGGCTGAATGTCAGTGCACGAGGAACCTCATTCTGCCCGTTTGGTCACATGGCGTCACAATAAACGGCGTTTTTATTCGAGGTTATGTCCACAAAGAATAGCAAATATAATACATTCATGAACAATAAACTAATAAATAAACTAATACTTATTGAGTGTAAAATAAATAATACTGAAACCAGTGCAAACGGGAACAAAATAGCAACATAAATAAATAAAGTTTTTAAAAAATACAACAACAAAGATTGAATATTAAACAACAAAAAAATAGACGTGTACAACAAAAATAGAAAAATATTGAGCATGATATCTGGTACAAAGCAGGTTTTTTTTAACTAAAAGATCTGAGTACTTCTTTGTCCTTTAATGTCTACATATATATAAATATATATGAATAACACTTATTAAGTGTAAAATAAATAATACTGACACCGGTGCAAAATTGAAACACAATAGCAATAATAGTAAAGTGAATAAACATAGTTTAAAAAATGTAATATAAAAAAATGTAATATAATGATTAATATATAAATAAATAAAATAGAAAAGTAATTTTGAGCGTGATATCTGGCAGTATACAAAGTAATAATAATAATAATGAATTTTATTTATAAAGCACTGAGTTTTTAAAAAGTGATTAAAACACCTTTACCAGCTCCATCATAAGCCTATTAATCTGAAAATAGCCATTTTGCAAAATGAGTCCTTTTGTATATTTTGATGCTAATATTTCTACTTTTACTCAAGTTTTGCTATTTTAATTTTTACTAAAAGAGCACACAGTGTCCTTTCATGTCTACATGTAACTTGCAATCAATCGATCAATCGATCTGTCAATTCGAGCCCGAACAATCTCTGTTATTGTTTGTCAACAGATGGCTGAGAAGAGGACAACAGCAACCACAGACGGGCGTGTAAGACATCCAAATGTCCAGGATCGTGTTCAGCAGCAGCCATCAGTATCAGGTTATTAATGCCCCCCCCCCTCCCGGAGAGAGCAGCTGCACTCTGTGCTCGTCCTTTTGGTCGGAGCAGGAAACATGCGGTCATGCAGCGGCCAATGCCGAGTCCAGAGCAGGCAGATCAGCAGCGGAGTCCCCCCCCCCCCCCCCCCCCCCCCCCCCCCCCCCCCCCCCCCCTGCAGAAAGAAACCCCCTCTAAAAGAGAGCGAGGGAGGAGGAGGGGGGTTCGGTTACAGAGCAGAGGAAGATGAGGATGCAGAGGGAAGAGGATGTTGCAGAGGAGGCTGCACAGAGGCTTCGAAACGAACGGGAGGACAGCCTGCGTGATCAAGGTCTCAAGATGTAGGAGCCGCATCGCCAGGAGAGAGAGAGAGAGAGAGTGTGTGTGTGTGTGTGTGTGTGTGTGTGCGATGAACGCGCCATAACATCAGGGGCACTTGTGTTTCAAGGATATAGTGAAGGTGGAGAGGTGCAACCCCCTCCGCCTCCACGGAGGATGACAAATTAGTCCCCTGCGTTCAGCAAAAGGAGCGAGAGCATCGCCCGGAGGTGAGTGGAGTGCAAAGTCATGATGCTTCTCTTCTTCGCTCACTTATTTGTTTGTTTGTTTGCGTGCAGCTGTGACTCCCTCGTGTTGTTCAGGCCCCCCCCCCCCCCCGTCCCGCCTGACTTGTCAAAGTGTGGTGATGAAGCGGCGGCTCGTTGTCTCTCTTGATGTGATGTTATCCAGGATCCGATGTTGTCCACAGCTCAGCAGATGCTGCAGGATAGCCGCTCCAAGATCGAGCTGATCCGACTGCAGATTATCAAAGTCACCCAGGCTGGCAGCGGCAGTGATGGTGGTGACGGAGATGGAGGCGGAAACCCTGACGGCTCCACTCGCGGAGGTCAGAGTTCATGGGTCATGACCCCCTGTGAGAGGTTCACACAATGATGCACAATGTTTTTCCGTGACACAATTTGTCAGAATGTGTTTTTAAATGAGGGAAACTTCCTTCTTCTCTGTCAGCAGACTTTCTAAATAGTGGAAGAGGAAAACCAGAAAGCTATCAGAAATAATAAAAAAATAACTGAAATTGATATTAAATACAACTGTAATTTCATTTTATTGTTGAAAACCAGATGTTTTAAACGCCAAAGTTCAAATATATAATTTAACCAAATATGATCAGGGTTCAGAGAAAGTATTGATAACAAATTCCCTGCAGTTAATTTATTTATTATTTATTTATTTATTATTTATTTATTTATTACGATTTATTTGAATATAACGAAACCATGTCGCTGTGTTTACAGTTCAGAAAATGATGACATGTTTAAAAGAATAGACGTTCAGACGTCTAAATGATGAGAAACATGCATATCTGTAATGTTCAGCCCAGTGAAGCGGTGAATATCGATGGTGCTGAAACACGCTCCCTTCCTCTCAGCGGTCTCTCCGGCCCATGCGGCGGACGCTCGCCTGGCGGAGCTGCAGCGCCGCATGCAGAGGGAGGCGGAGGCGCTGGCGCTGGCCAACGGCGTGGTGAAGCAGCTGGAGGGACTCTCATCATCGCTGGACCAGGAGGCCCTGGTGGAGGTCTGAGTCTCATCCGGTCTCTTAGAGCAGAGGGGCAGAAACACAACGTGGAACGCATTGTTACCACGTTCAGGAATACTCACATGACAGCACATGTGGTTTTAGATGTCTATAACTTTTAGCGACTGATAAATAACATTATGGTTCCCCTGATAATTAGACTCAGTGTTTTACAGCCTGGTTCGTGTTCCTGTAAAAGCTTTTCCTCATAACGTACTTATTGTCCTGGTGGGAAAGCATCTGAAGCGGCCTTCAGGACACGTGACAATACATTTATGAAGAACCTTTAGCTTCTATTAGTTTCCATTCATGTTCCTTCACTTATAAGAATCAGCTCAGGGTTTCCAGTCACTGATGGACTCAAATGTGATATTTAATAAAAGCCCAAATCAATCAACCGTATCCCCAAATACCGCTCGGCCCCATGTTCATAACAACGCGGTGTTCACCTTCACCGCCAGGCTCAGTCCCGCGTGCACGAGTCCTCCCAGAAGCTGGATCTTCTGCGACTGTCTCTGGAGAAATGCACGACGGAGGAGAACCGGGACCCAGAAGAGGGACCCCCGTCTCCAGGAGACCCTGGACCCGGATGGCCCCTGTCCACCTCGGCATCCACCTTCTCTATGAAACCTGCCTCATTGACCGGTACGTTGCGGTCAAACTGAACGGTCACATTTAAAAATGTTTTCTTGCGTGTGTAGAAATAGATTTTTAGTAAGAGGGTCACACATAAAACTACCTGTACTTTGAATAAAGTCGTTCATGTTTTCTTCAACCTTTAACAAAGGAAGGTTAAAACCACCTTCCTTTGTTAAAGGTTGAATTTCTGAGGGTATTTTCTCTCAAATATGCAGCCGTCCTCCATGCGCTGCCGTCTGTGGATAATCAGACGTAATCTGATGGCTTGGGACCGTTCTCTTGTAAGCCGACAGTCGCCTTTGATGATGTAACGAGGAGACAAATCCTGGAGTTGCTCTGTTGGCAGCAAATAATGAGAACGAGTCTCTTGGACACAGAAATGAGGATGTGAGCGCTGCAGACAGCGCTGATTAGAGGCTGAAGACGAGAGATTTATTCAGGCTGACAAATTAAAGGTTTTATTTTGAAAAAACGCTGCGTTCACTTTGGTGCTTTAAACACTTTTAATGTCTTTTTGTAATCATGTTGTGTCTCTGCTGTTGATTTGTTTCTATTTGTGGTTGTTTTGTGTCTCTTTGTAGTAATTTGGAGTCTCTTTGTAGCCAGTTTGTGTGTCTTTGTCGCTGTTTTGTGTCTCTGTAGTCATTCTGAGTCTTTGTGTGTCTTTGTAGTCCTTTCTTGTCTCTTTGTAGTCATTTGATTCTTTTTGTAGTCTTTTCATGTCTCTTTGTAGTTGATAGTAATTTAAGTCTCTTTGTAGCCATTTTGAGTCTCTTTGTAGTTGCTTTGTGTCTCTTTATAGTTGCTTTGTGTTTCTTTGTAGCCATTTAGAGTCTCTTTGTAGTTGCTTTGTGTTTCTTTGTAGTCATTTCATGTCTCTATAGTTGCTTTGTGTCTCTTTGTAGTTGCTTTGTGTCTCTTTATTCATTTAGAGTCTCTTTGAATAGGAATTTCTTTCTAAGGATATCCGTGCAAACAGTTCTTTTGACCTTTAACACATTTTGTTTAGGAGATGCTCTCGTTGTAAACTGAGAGTCGAATCGTCTGTTTTTTAAAGTCAACATTTTCTTTACTATTTTTCAGGCAAACTTGAAGTCCGACTTCTTGGATGTGAAGATTTACTGAAACCTCGGAGCAACTCGGAGCAGGAAACCCATCTGAGTCCCACTGAGGACAGTTCAGGAGCTCACAGGACGGACTGTAAGTTTACTCAGCTTGTTTCCTACTGAAGATACAGAAGGATGAAAGATTACTGATCAATAGGATTATTGCAGTTACAATAACTAACAATAATAATACAGTAACAAAAAAAAGAATGAATAAGGTAGTGCTTTTATTTCAGGGCTGTATAATGTCTGAATAATTTCCTGGAAGGTTATTTTTTAAATTAATTATAGATACAATAGAAAAGTTGTTTAAACAATGCACACATTTGAAATATGTTTTCTAACATTAAATGAAAAATATAAAATATTCACTTGGGTTAAAATAATCAAATACATCTTTTAATTAATGTCATATTTGTTTCCCGAAAACTTACTTGATTATGTAGAAACCCATAAAAAACATATACAAATATTATATTATAATATATATATATATATATATATATATATATATATATAATTACATATTAAATAAAGTGCACAGACAAACAGATAACAGTACTTTTAATGCAACCTTGTGAACAGAAGTTAAGTTAACTCAAGGACAATAATATACCATCTGTTTCCAGAGCTTTCAATCCTTTTCTCATGGTCTTCATCTATGAATGGAACTTGCTCAGTTGCATGGAGTTATGTTGTTGTTTTGCTTATTAAAAGCTTTTTGCATGATACTGAAACATGCGTGTTGTAAAGTGCTCGTATAAAGGTTAATCGAATATCAGCCTTTTATTACATTATATCCTCATCCGATCAGGTTGGAAGTCATCTCAAAAAGCCCTTTTCTAAATGGCATGATATTTACTTAATGTCATAAAGTTTAACAGAAAAGACAAATGATGAACATTTATAACTTGATTTAAAATATTTTTCTCAGGAGCTCGTGGAGACAAAACCAGAGCTAAACGTAGAGAGAATATTTCACTTCAACCTTCAATCCAATTAAAAGGGGCAATGCAACCACAAAGAGACACAAAATAAATACAAAGAGACAACATTACAATAAAACAAACTACAAAGAGACACAAAACAACTACCAAGAGACATATTGACAACAAAGCAACTACAAAGAGACACAAAACAACTACCAAGAGACATATTGACAACAAAGCAACTACAAAGAGACACAAAACAACTACAAAGAGACAAAATGACAATAAAGCAACTACAAAGATACACAAAACAACTACAAAGAGACAAAATGACAATAAAGCAACTACAAAGAGACAAAACAACTACAAAGAGACACAAAACAACTACAAAGAGACTCAGGTTTAGCCGTAGCTCAACGTTGTTAGATGATAACATGATAGAGTTGTGACGTTGTGGTGTTTTTCTGCTCCAAAGTTCCCAAACAACAATGAATGCATCTTTAAGTTAATTCAAATGAACTGTTGTCACACTGCTTTGCGTCTTTGAACACACTCAGATATTTTATTTCACCTGTTTTCTAGTCCAGAAAATATATTTTTCACGCTTGAAATGAACTTCCTCCGTGTTATTGTGCATTATTACTTTTAACTTACACAGTTTATAGTTATGATCAGACTTTTTCCTAGAAACACGTTCTGTAAGCAGAGCAGGAGGGTCAGATGGGTCGGTTCCTCACGGTTGTGGTGAAGTTATGGTTATTTCTTCAGCGGAGATCAGCGCGGTGCTCCGGCTGGACAGCAGAGTGGTCGGCCGGACGCGCTGGTGCGCCGCCAGCAGGCTGAACTGGGATCAGACGTTCTGCATCCAGCTTGAGCGGGTGAGTCCAGTCACTGACATGCAGTCAGAAAAATTAATAAATAAAAAGCTCAACTCAAAATGATTTAAAATAGAGTTAAATCATATATAACGGGATGTACTTGGCGGCCCATCGCCGCCCGGAGACTTGACCCTCCTCTGCACGGAGCTCCCGGAGTACGCCGGGTGGATCGTGGAGCAGACGGCGACCTCGCGGCCGTCCATCCACTTCACGAAAACCAGCGGGCCGTCGCGGATCCACCTGATGGAGCTCCTGGGGTCCTTTTTGCTCAGCGCGTTCGAGTCTGTGCGCGGGCACCCTCTTCTGTTGGCCCCGTACGTGCCACACTCCCCGATGTTCAGGCCGAACAGATCCTTGAAGAGTCTCGGACTGGTGTAGAGATGATCCACGTATAAATGAAAGCCGCTGCCCAGGCAGGCCGTCTTCACCAGGGTCATGACGGCGTCGGGGGGAGCGGCGACTTCCCCGTGTACACGGTGAAATCCCAGGTGTAGCCGCTGCTGCCGTCGGCCAAAGCGAAGAGCTTGAAGCCCCACTTGGTCGGCTTGCCCTTCATGCGCTGCAGCGGCGCCGCCCTCTCGTCTACCGAGAGGTTCTGCCTCGGGTGGTAGGAAGATCTGCACGCGTCCTTCACCGAGTCCAGCAGGGGCTTCAGTCGAAACAGGCCGTCGTGGCCCGGCGTCCCCTTCCTCCGGTCGTTCTGCGTGTCCCTCTCGGGGTCGCTCATGTGGACGTTCCAAGAGATCACCCAGTACCGGTCCCACGGCATGACGTTGGCCGGGAACGGCACGCTGAAGATGCTACTCTTTTTTCAGTAATCCTGGACGTTGTCCAGCTTCACCAGCACGAAGAAGAACGTCAGGCCCACGTACTTGAAGAACTCCTGGGCGTCGAGGTCGGTCCACGAGTACTTTTTGCCCCTTTCGATGTTTTTCGCAGCTTGCTTGTTGGTGTTTTGACAAAGAGTTTTAACCGTGTCGTTGCTGAAGTACAGCTTGAACAGGTCCAGCGGCGTGTACGTGGTGTTGGAGTTCAGCTGGTGACCCGGCGGTCTCGCCGGGATGAATCTTTTGGGCGCCGGACACGAATCGGGATCTGTATCGGTTTTCCAGGCCGCGGTCGGGGGTTCTGGCTGAGGTGTTGGTGCTTCTCGTGCAAACCTGGAGCCTTGGGAACTCTTTTTATGTGGTGGGGAAAGAGATCGCTCTCTGGGCGGCTCTTCTTCTTCTTCTTCTTCTATGGAGGCATTTCCTGCAGCAGAGGGGCTCGGCTCCTCAGCGTCCTCTGGATCATCAGAAAGAATTGAAATATCGGACCGGAACGTATATGAGATACAGCTACTTTATATCCCCAAACTTATATACATATACAAATCAATATATAAATAATACCTAACATAATAATAATTATATATTTATTTAAAACAAATATTTACAAATGTAAGCATTTGTAAATATATATTTTTTAATAATAACAATATATTTTTTAAAGTTTTTTATATATGTATAAAAACATTTGTAAATATATTTTTAAATAATAATCTATTTAAAAACAAATGTACACATCTTTTTATATATACACATATATATATATATATATAAACCTTTGTAAATATTGATTTATATATATATATATAAAAACATTTGTAAAAAAAAATTATAATATATTATTATAAAAAAATATATATTTACAAACGTTTTTATATATAAATATATACTGTATATAAAAACTATATTCTTTTGAATATATATATTATTATTTTGGACATTAAGTCATTATTTGTGTTAATAAGACAATAAAGCATCGTTTCTATGAATATTAAATGGCCTTCAGGTACCTTAAAAAAACACGAGGGGCTCTCTCTATAGCCAGTGTTGGGTTTGTCCCTTCTGGGCTCCCGTTAGAAACATGGCGGACTCCGCCTCCGGCTCCCTCTGTACATATGTAGGGCCCATTCTAACCAAAACACAAGCATTTTTTAATCACACATTTTTAACCTACATATCGAAGTATGCAAATATATACATGGTGTCATTGGGGAGCTGCTGTTTGTATACACATTTAAATACTATTGTATATATACTGTTTATAACAGTATATTGATGCATATTATAGACAACACATTCATGAATATGTAAATGTGTCCATTTTAATAAGACAATGTATTCTCTCCATCATCTTTTCTTTGGACATTAAATATAATAAATGTCTCTGACGTCACTGAAGTGACAGGAAGCAGCACGCTCACAGCAGGTCCTCCTCCGGATCGATTCCCTCTTGGTGAGCCATGTCTTCGTCCGTGAAGAAGCTCTCCGCTCCGGACTCCCCGTCGTCCTCGTTCACAACGGGCGCCTCCTCCGTGCTGTTTGATGCCATGTTTGTTTGGGGGGGGGGGGTGTTGGGGGGGGGGCGGTCGCGAGCTCCTCAAACAAAGTGCGAGCAGTCTCGAAAAAACGGCGCGCGCATAGTTCCTTTTCGGTTTTCGCGTCCGGTCCCGTTCGCCTCGCTGTGATTGGCTGGTCGCCGTGACGTCGACGCGGCGAGCTCCTTTTTTTTTCTTTTCCTTGTGATGTCACTTCCGGACCGTTTTTGCCCGGGCCCTGGGTTTCCCGCCGTTCACCACTGTCCGAGTGCGCGCATGATAATCGATAATCGATAATCAATAATCGATAATCGATAATCGGTTACAAACGGTACTCCACCGATCATGGCGGCTGAGGCCCGAACAGGACTGCTCTTCTTCGTTGGAATCGGCAGACTTCACGCTGCTCGCCACGGTTCTTCTTCTTCTGTTCATTTAATGGCGGTACAACATTACATATACCACATACTGCCACCTACTGGACCGGAGTAGTACTCATATACATATATATATATATGTGGATGTATATAAAGTGGATGTATACTGTATATACATCCACATATATATATGTATGTATGTATATATAGTATATATATATACTGTATATACATCCACACATATATATATATATATATAGAGAGAGAGAGAGATCACCCGTATATATATATACATATGTATGTATGTATATATATATATACAGTATATATATTTATATATATATACATACTGTATATACATCCACACATATATATATATAGAGAGAGAGAGATCACCCGTATATATATATATATATATACATATGTATGTATGTATATACAGTATATATATATATATATACTGTATATACATCCACATATATATATATATGTATGTATGTATATACAGTATATATATATACTGTATATACATCCACACATATATATATATATATAGAGAGAGAGAGATCACCCGTATATATATATATATATATATACATATGTATGTATATATATATACAGTATATATATTTA
The DNA here is from genome assembly GCF_009769545.1 of Cyclopterus lumpus. Taxonomy (NCBI): domain Eukaryota; kingdom Metazoa; phylum Chordata; class Actinopteri; order Perciformes; family Cyclopteridae; genus Cyclopterus; species Cyclopterus lumpus. Next base: position 2,399,875 of record NC_046974.1, read on the forward strand.
TATATATATACATACTGTATATACATCCACACATATATATATATAGAGAGAGAGATCACCCGTATATATATATATATATATATACATATGTATGTATGTATATACAGTATATATATATACTGTATATACATCCACACATATATATATAGAGAGAGAGAGAGATCACCCGTATATATATATATATATACATATGTATGTATGTATATACAGTATATATATACTGTATATACATCCACATATATATATATATATATGTGGATGTATATATAAAGTGGATGTATACTGTATATACATCCACATATATATACTGTATATAGAGATCACCCGTATATAAATATATGTACATATGTATGTATACAGTATATGTGGATGTATATAAAGTGGATGTATACTTCATATGCATTCACATATATACATATGTATATATATGTGAATGGATATATAGTGTATACATACATATATATGTGGATGTATATACAGTATATATAATATATATACAGTATGTATATACATCCACATATATACATATGTGTATATATATATATACATATGTATATATATGTGGATGTATATTCAGTATGTATATATATAAATAAATATATATATATATGGATGTATATATAGTGTATATATATACATACTATATATACATCCACATATATATTTATATATACACACATACTGTATATAGATCCACATATTTATATATAGACATATATACACATATATATAATGTTCTAAGTCACTATTTTGAGTTACTAAGTAATTATTTAGGAAAAGCTTTGCATTTTACCCACTCATTAAATATTTTATTTTGAGATACTATCTCATTATTTTGAGAGACTACTTCATTATATCGAGGTACTAACTCACCTTGTCATTATTTTGGTGTGTATATATATATATATATATATATATATATATATATATATATATATATATATATACAGTTTTAAATGAAGTGTTTTTGGGGGGGTATTGCTCTTATTTTTAAGTATTTAAAGTCCATTGGTTTTTTATTGTTGTAGTTCTGTCTATGGCCAGCAGGTGTCGCCCTAACACCGGTTGAAATTAATTCATCACAGAATCTCACACTCATTCAGTACAGAGTGCAGAAAGGTGACATCATAGCATGTTTAGCACAAGAGCTCAGAGGAGTTGTGTTTCATTGAACTGAGACAGAAGTCTTTGTTATTTGAATTTTCACTTAAAACTCAACTAAAACTTTTAAATCTGAGAAAGAAATCCGGTTCCACAGTTAAAGTCATTTGTAGTTTTTTTTTTACCACTATCACTCTGAAACGACTCCAGCTGATTTCACCCAGTTGTTTATTTGTGTTAATGGTTTGTGTGCCTGTTGCCGACAGTCTCGAGAGCTGGAGGTCGCCGTCTTCTGGGGGGACCGCAGGGCGATGTGTGCGGTGAAGTCCCTGAGGCTGGAGGAGGTGATGGACGCCCAGAACCACAGCCAGGAGATCCATCTGGAGCCACAGGGCCTCCTGTACGCCCAGGTACACGCCGTTGGCTGGGGGCAAAGGTCATAACACGTCCAGTCAGGCTTTTAAAAAGGATTTTATTTCAGAAATAAATTAATTAATACATGTTCTTCTAATGGAGAACTTCAAGGTTTTATAACCTTGGGGAATCAATTGTTATTCAAACTCCATCAATTGTTTAATATCACCATGTTAATGCATTAAATAATATAATTTATTTATAATTATTTATTATGTATTCATTATATTCACACAAAAATATAGAGTTTGTGAAATTAAATTGTAAAAAATTTAGTTTTATTGAATTTTTATTTTACAGTGAAATTACAACGTGCACGACGCATACATATTTCTCTTTGTACATGAGAAAAATAAATGTAAAATAAAAATACACGTGTGTTCAGATAAAAGCAAATATATGAATACAAATGGGTAATTATGAACCTGATAATTGTGCATCTACTTCAACATATATAAAATATATATATATATATATATATATATATATATATATATATAAAATATTGCTTTGTGGAGATTTTAATGAGATAAAACGTGTCCTTCTTTTTAAAACACCTTTTGGTCATAGCCACGTTTGAATATTCTTAAAGGGACAGTGTGTATTTGTGACATCTAGTGGTGAGGTTGCAGATTGCAACCAGCTGAATACCCCTCTGCTCACCTGTGTAGGAGAACTACGGTGGCCTTCAGGTACCTTAAAAAAACACGAGGGGCTCTCTCTATAGCCAGTGTTGGGTTTGTCCCTTCTGGGCTCCCGTTAGAAACATGGCGGACTCCGCCTCCGGCTCCCTCTGTACATATGTAGGGCCCATTCTAACCAAAACACAAGCATTTTTTAATCACACATTTTTAACCTACATATCGAAGTATGCAAATATATACATGGTGTCATTGGGGAGCTGCTGTTTGTATACACATTTAAATACTATTGTATATATACTGTTTATAACAGTATATTGATGCATATTATAGACAACACATTGATCTGTCACGTGATCGATAAATCACCAAATATCCCATGTATACAAAACTTTTATGTTTTTAAAACGAGGAAAAATATCCACAACCACAAATTCTAATATTGCAATAAACCTTTCACATTATTTACCCAACAAATACATCGGTTAAACCAATCAATGGATACAAAGTTGAATATCAATATTTCAACAGAAGGTAAATAAAAAGAAAATACACGCATGTTATGCATTTTACATATGAGAAGTTAATCTGTGCATTAAAACTATGTGATAAATAAAATCCTCCCGTCGTGGATTTTCCAGCTTCAGTTCATCGACGCGGTGGTTGAGCGGCAGCCGAGACTGAGACGCCAGCGCTGCATCTTCACCAAGGAGAGAGGTAACGGGCCGCCGGGCGGGTCTTACTTGTGCGTCTGGTTCGGGCGGTGTAACTTCCCACTTCCTCTTCCCCCCCCAGGGAAGAACTTCCTCCGAGCGGCCCAGATGAACATGAACTTTGCCACGTGGGGCCACCTGATGATGAGCGTCCTCCCCCGCTACAGCTCCTTCACCACATTCAGCTCGGCCCTCTCCGCGACCCCCGACCAGCGTCCGGCCCAGAGGGAGCCTGAACGCACCGCTCCGCTGCCGAGGTCAGAGTAAACGGGTAGAAATACTCTGGTACAAGTCAAATGTTACTTGACAAAAAGGCATGTGAGTGTAGTCAGTAAAAGGTAGTTTAAGTATTTAAAATATGAGCGCTCTACTGTTCCGATATTAGATTATTATTATTATGCCATTTTCATTCGGTTGTTTTTTTGTCTTCGTGAATCTGCAGCGAAGCTCCAGAAATCCGACTCGGCGTCTCTGAAGATCCTCCGTCTCCCGGCGATGAAGACGAGGCTCCCGTCTTCATCGCCGCCGCCGCCGCCGCGCACAACACATCGCTGGTGAATATTTTATGATTTATGCTTTTATCCAAAGTCTGGAACCGTAGTACGTTCTTTATAATATAATAATACGAGTGTAAAGCCTACAGCGCGACATGCTCATCAGGCCAGAACATCCCTGTTGTTTGGATGCATTTATAACTTTTAAAAACAAATAATTTTGTGTCTTTTCTGTCATCCACCAGATTACATAACTGACATATTGTTGAAACTCCATTTAGAAGCTGATTTGAGCTTTTAATGCAGGATTACAGTGTCTCCAAGGGCCAGAGCATCTGTTTAGGTCCTTTTATCTGGTCCTGAACCAGTCTCAGTGTAGTCCTGGTCCTCTATAGACCTCCACCAGTAAGCAGACCATCAGAGAGAAGGTGGTCTGTTTCCATAGAGTTCTTCTTAAAGATCCTCACATTTGATTTGTTTGCTTCGGACGAATAGTAAAATATTTCTTTGTCTTTTTGTTTACACAGTTGTCCATAAACAACACCGACGGAAGTGAAGATCCGCCTGCATCTGCTCCAAAGTACACACACACACACACGCACACAAATATTAATGTTATATACTGTAAAAGGTCATTTCCTTTACTCTCGTTCCCCCACTAGGATGCAGAAGGAGGATTTCCGGTACATTTCGGTGCTGGGCCGAGGACACTTTGGGAAGGTGAGCGCTTCAAACCGCTCTTCACTTCCTCTTCTTCTCCTGTTTGTCCGTTTTGGTCCTGAATGTTTCTGTTCAGGTCCTGCTGGCCGAGTTCAAGAAGACGGAGAAACTTTACGCCATCAAAGCCTTGAAGAAGAGAGACGTTGTGACTCGCGACGAAGTGGACAGGTGTGTGTGTGTGTGTGTGTGTGTGTGTGTGTGTGTGTGTGTGTGTGTGTGTGTGTGTGTGTGTGTGTGTGTGTGTGTGTGTGTGTGTGTGTGTGTGTGTGTGTGTGTGTGTGTGTGTGTGTGTGTGTGTGTGTGTGTGTGTGGTTTAATCAGGTGGACCAGGGTCCCCCCAAAATACAACGACAGACTCTCTGTGGTTTATCCTGACCCCCATTTTCAGTGCTTTTGAAATCCACTAATTCCCATTATTAAGTCCAGCAACACATTTTGGCTTATCGTGGGATATCTTTGAATTATGGCACATTATTTTTCGGAGGGATTTACTCCGATTGCCGGAAGGGAGAACCGGCCTGCACACCGACGTATTAAAAACATGATCACGTAATACCACGAGACACCGCGAGGGGTGCAGGAGGTGGAAGAGAACGTCCATTAGTAACGAAGGCAAATGGGTCCTGTGGGATCTGGCGCCATCTAGTGGTGAGGTTCCAGACTGCAACCAACGGAAACCTTTCCCCTACGTCCTTCCTGGGCTCCTGTAGAAGAATGTCAGACTCCGTGAAGTATTTATATACCAAACGGCTCATTCTAAGGGAATGAAAACATACGTACGTATTAATATTCCATTTCACGCTGGCCATTTAAATTTGATTAGTAACCGACTTTGTCAGTTTTCTCTTCAAATAAAAGTTAAAGCGCTTCAAATTAAACAGAATAAACAATCTACTCTGAGAACAGGTTTGTTTTATTGACTTTGTTGATGCGGTTGAGTTAATTAAACTCAATTGAACAGAATTAAGAACCTTTATTGGATTCTTCATTTACACATTAGCCATCAGACTAATTAAATGCCGGCTGTAATTTAAATGAGTTTTAAGCCAAAAGGAGACAGTTGTAAGTAACGTCTGTAGACTCAAGGCCTCCCCGAAGGAGCTCAAACCTGGCAGTAAAACCACATGTAGCCCCCCCTCTCTGTTGCTGTTTTAATCAGGGTCCTCCTACTTTCCCCCTGTTTGCATGGGAGGTGCACTGAAAGAGGGTCTACTTAAATTCTTACTATGGCCTACTGTTGGTGTGGGCTCAACTCCCATGCATTTATATACATATATATCCCGGGTTAAATTCCTCGTGTCCTTTATAAATATAGCAGGTTGCTAACCCTGGAATTCTGTCAAGACACGGGATTAACCCACATTAACATTTATTCTTCCCAAAACAATACGCATAACAGAAACACACACTCATCCCGGGCGTTAACAGTCTGTGCTAGGGTACCCTAGGCTGGCGCGCTTGTTGGAGCTCAGGTTAATCCTCCCCATCTGCGGGGTCAGTACTCACGGTCCCCAGAGAGAGCGAATGATGCAGTCCCACTAAAACCAGCTGGTCCCCTCTGGAAGCGCGATGATCCCCGGAACCTCCGTCCTGCCTCCCCTCTTCTCGCCGGCTACGTCGTCCTCAAGGAACCCCTCACGGGTTAACCGTCAGCTGGTCCGCCGCACTCCGACCGCGCTTTCAACCCGGCTCACCGTCCTCCGTGGATCTGCTCCTCGACGCCAATCCCAAACCCTCCGTTCACTCTTCCGCTAACACACCTGTTCCCCCACCCTCGAAATCATCCCGAACTCTAGCATCACCTCCCTTTTATCGTCACTCACCTCCCTCCTTCTGATTGGCTCCCCACCCTCTGGACACCGGAACCAGCCCAGAAAAGTCGTGAAACAACAGACCTCATAACAAAACGCACCACCACACACATGTAATCAAATCAGCAGGGCGCTACACACATTCAAGACATTCAAGTCAAAGTCGAGAAACAAGAGTAACTCCTTGAATGTGAGGTTTGTATCTTTGCAGCCTGATGAGCGAGAAGAGGATCTTCGAGATGATCAACGCATCCAGACACCCGTTCCTGGTGAGCCTCCACGGCTGCTTCCAGACCGGCGACCACGTCTGCTTCGTCATGGAGTATCTGCCGGGCGGCGACCTCATGATCCACATCCACAACAACGTCTTCAGCGAGGCCCAGACGCGGTTTGTTTGTTTAAAGACCCAAAACAGTGTGAATGTAACTATATACTCAAGAGCTGGATTTAAAGTTACTGTGAGGAACTTTTAACTGGTTATGAAACCGTCTTATTTTAATACTGATGCCTCCCGTGTCTGTAAACGAGACCAGAACCAGGACTGAGAGGGGCAGACTGTCAGACCCCGCTGCAGTAAAATTAGAGGTTTTCTAAAGGGACCGTGGTGCTCAGAGACACTACCACCTTAGTCCACATGGGGCGCCAAAACACCACCAAATTAAAGTTCCTCGTTGTATCTTCAAGTACAATTTTGAAGTATTTGTACTTCCCATTTTGTTACTTTGTACTTCTATTCCACTATAATTTAGAGGTACAATAAACCATATTCTGATTTCGATATTCAAGCAACCCAGCCAGTGTGGTAATAAATATAGAATAATAATCTAGTAAAACCTGTTGTTGTTGTTTATAGGTTTTATTCGGCATGTGTCCTGCTGGGTTTAGAGTTCCTGCATCTGAATAAAATCATCTATCGGTGAGTCGCATAGTGTAGACGTCCCTGAGCGTCACTGACGATACCTCCAGGGGTGACTTCATGTCCTGTGTTCCAACAGAGACCTGAAGCTGGACAACCTGTTAATGGATGCAGATGGATTCATAAAAATCACAGACTTTGGTCTTTGTAAAGAAGGTGAGTTGATTGAGCAAGTATAGAGTAGGCGTGTTTGCACGTGCACGTACGTGCACGTGCAAACACGCCTACTCTATACTACTAGCGCCTTGTTTACATTCAGTACATCACCAGACTCTCTATTCCGGCTTCTGGTCATCAGATTTACAGAAAAACAGTTTTTGTTTGTAGACTAAATGGGAGAATTATTGGGTAATTGGATTCCATCAATGTGTTGTCTGCATCCCATTTAATCTCTGTAGCACTTCATTTGTTGGATACGACCACCAGATTAAATGTTCCAATACAATGGTTTAATTAGGCTTTAATTACTCTTCTTCGGCAGGGATAGGTCACGGAGATCGGACCTCCACTTTCTGTGGGACCCCTGAGTTTCTGGCCCCTGAGGTCCTGACGGACGACAACTACACCCGGGCGGTGGACTGGTGGGGGATGGGCGTCCTCATCTTCGAGATGCTCGTCGGAGAGGTTGTTAACACGCATTTTAGTTTTTAATGTCTAGTTGCAACAGTCGAGAGCCGGTTATCAAGATTCCCAAATATACCAAAGTTAAAGGGACAGAAGTGATGTTTTAGAAGTGTGTTGTTTGAGGTACTTCTACATAGTCTGTGTTTTATTACTGCAGTAGACGGAGTACCAACACGGGAGGAAAGCAAAGTTCTGCTGTGGACGTATTTTAAGTGTTATACTTATAATACTTTCACCTCTTTATCTCTCTTTGTGCTCTTTTTAAAGACACAAGACTCCTTTGACAAAAACAGTCCTCTCAGAACTTGTGGGTTGCTGGTTCAACGCTGCCTCGATAAGTTAGTTAGTTTGTGACATTGACAACACAAACAAACGAGCCGATCGAGGTCAAAGCTCTGTTTCTGTCGATGGAGTCTGGTGTCTTTGAAGATGACCGATCCTCAGCAGCACTTAGTTCCCCCGTCGGCTTCACGGCTCTTCCTTTACATCTCTAACTCGCCGTCTGTCCTGCTCCTAGTCTCCGTTCCCCGGTGAGGATGAGGAGGAGGTGTTCGACAGCATCGTCAACGATGACGTGCAGTACCCAGAGTCTCTTCCTCCTGACGTCGTCTGCATCCTCCAGAAAGTAAACTTAACTCTGACTTCTTTACAATTACTTTGAGGTATTCGGGCCCACATTTTATTTGCCATTAAATTGGAAAACCGAAGGATACTGAATTAGAATATTACAAAAAAACAACAATTCTAAAGGGGAAAATAAATAAATAAATAAAAACAAAAAAGCAAAACATTTCCTATTCTTATCAAGGCCCTCCGGTTTGAATAGAAAACGTTTAAAAAACATTGACTGACTGTAACAATCAGAAAAGCTGTCTAGTATAATTAGTTTATAATAATATTATATTATAATATAAGTTTTTAAAGTATAACACATTTAAGAACCTGTTGCTGCAGCTGTTGAAGAAGAACCCTCTGAAGCGACTCGGCGCCGGCGAGCGGGACGCCACCGACGTCAAAGGAGAGACGTTCTTTGAGGTAAATCCCTTTTGTAGACTGTAAATAAATAAATGACCTCTAAACCTCTTTAACACAACTGTTAAGACCCATTAGTAGTATTGATGTAGTAATACCACACTTTGAAAATACTCCACGACAAGTAAACGTCCTGCTTTCAAAACCTTACTGAGGTTAAAGTATGTTATCAACTAAATGTACTTGGAATAGAAGTATTCAGTATAAAGTACAATGTGTACCTCTGTGATGTAGTACAGTATAAAGTACAACATGTACCTCTGAGGTGTAGTACAGTAAAAAGTACAATATGTACCTCTGAGATGTAGTACAGTATAAAGTACAACGTGTACCTCTGAGGTGTAGTACAGTAAAAAGTACAATATGTACCTCTGTGATGTAGTACAGTATAAAGTACAACATGTACCTCTGAGGTGTAGTACAGTAAAAAGTACAATATGTACCTCTGAGATGTAGTACAGTATAAAGTACAACGTGTACCTCTGAGATGTAGTACAGTAAAAAGTACAACATGTACCTCTGAGATGTAGTACAGTAAAAAGTACAACATGTACCTCTGAGATCAATTTTAAAAAAGAACAATATTCAGCTGGAAATACAAACCTGTACCTGTACAAGTACCTGTACCTGTAAATGACCTTTGAATGCCCTTCACCTTCCAGACCATCGACTGGGAGGCCCTCCTGGCCAAGAAGGCCACGCCTCCGTTCCTGCCGTCCATCAAAGAGTCGCTGGACGTCGGAAACTTCGACAGCGAGTTCACGCGACTGCAGCCCATCATGTCGCCGCCCTCCAAGCCCTTCGTGCTCTCCGCCGAGCAGCAGGACGCCTTCGCAGACTTCGACTTCTGCGCTTTGTACGGACGAAGGTCGAGCTGTGGAGGACGTAGTCCGCCCGCTTCATCTTCGACGTCTGTCGGGGAGTAACGACGCTCCATTTAATTAGTTTAATTAGAATTAAAAGAGGAAACGTTGAACGTTGACAAGACTCTTCCAAAATGAGTCTTTGGTATTACTTAAACTCCTTTATTAAGTACTATTACTGAGCATTTTGCTCATTACGACCACAAACGTGGTCATAACTTTTGAGTTTATAAACTAAATCGAGTCATTAATTCAAAAGGAAACATTAAAGGAACATTTCAATATTTTGGGAAATAGTCATATTCACTTTCTTGGCATAAGTTAGATGAAAAGATTGATACCGGTAAACGTGAGGCTACTGGTTAGCTTAGCTTAGCTTAGCAATAAGACTGGACCAATTAGGTGCCATTTAGCACATGTAGCTAAGCCCCCGCTAGCTGTTTCCCCCCGTTTCCAGTCTTTGTGCTAAGCTAAGCTAATCGACTGCTGGCGAAAGCTTAATATATTATATTATATTTATAGAGAGGTATCGATCTTATCGTCCACAACCACCACAAAGTGTCAACATGTTGCATTAAAAACTAAATGATTTGTTAGTTGGAGTCCTAGTTTGTTGGCAATCAGATCTTTTGAAAGCCAGAAAGTGGACTTCTAGCCCAATAATCATTTAGCTATTTGTATTCATCCCTTTATTAATAGCAGTGGAGGAAGAATCAGATCTTTTAGCAATAAAACAAAGTGGAATTAGTCCTGCATTCAAAATGGTAATTAAGTAAAGAGTACGAAAAGTAAAAGTATTAAGCAGAAACTAACTGCATTTTAATTATTCCCTGCCACACATGAATCACTTCAATGTTGCAGCTGTTAAAGGAGGAGCTCATTTGAAGTACTTTAAAAAATACGTACAAAATTAAACTATAATAATACATCCTAATTCATTAGTTGATTTATATTTTTCATTACTAATGTGAATATAAAGCTGTCAAATGTAGTAAGTAGCATGAAATAGACACACTCAAGTAAAAGTATCTGAAGCGTATACTAAAACCCAAAATTTGAGGAAGAGTCCTCATTTCCAACTGGTCTTGAAAGCACCGCCGACTAAACAAACTCTTTGAGTGTTTCTGCAGGAGTCTTCAGACCGGACTACAAACATGGCCGATTTCACTGACTGTTCATCGATCGATGAACCAGGCAGTATCTCCATTTTTTTTGGGGGGGGGTTGAAAAAGAAGCAATTACAACCCTTCATATTGTCACCGGTCGTGTCCATGAGGTCTGGTTCAGGGGAAATGGACCAACAGATGCAGGATGCTTGAAGAGTTCCTCTCTTTATCGCCACGTATTGATTATTAAAGTATAATTTCAATACTCCAGGACTGAATAACTTACAAATAGCATTATTGCCGTCTCTATGCATCACTGTGACCGGCTTCGCCCACTGCCTTGACCGCACTAATGAAACAGTTTCTGCTTACGAGACTTTTTTTTGTTTTTGAAAGCATTGGAAATGTTTAATGTCCTTCCCTCGAGAAGCAAAGACGCTTTCACATGTCAGTCTGCACCCGGCTGTAGAAACGCATGGCACCGTGGTGAAACGGGCACTAGGAACCCTGTAAATGCTAGCTAGCTATATATATATATATTTATTTATATGTATTTAAATATAAATAAATATATTTATTTATAAATATATATATATATATATATGATTAAATATATATTTATTTATAAATATATATATTTATTTATATATATATTAAAAAAAGAGAAGCCATAGAGAATCTAATATAGCCATAATAACAAGAAACATATCTGTATTTTGTATTTAGAAAATCATATTATATATATTAATATTTCCTTATAGCTCAGTTTTAAACTCACAGCGACTTTAAAGAGCAACTTAACACCAAATCCAGTTTTAGGACCGAGACAAAAGAGTCATTTATATAGACTTCTATACAACCAGAGGAGTCGCCCCCTGGTGGTCAGTAGAGAGAATGCAGCTTTACCACATGAAGCATAGACTTCTATACAACCAGAGGAGTCGCCCCCTGGTGGTCAGGAGAGAGAATGCAGCTTCAACACATGAAGCATAGACTTCTATACAACCAGAGGAGTCGCCCCCTGGTGGTCAGGAGAGAGAATGCAGCTTCAACACATGAAGCATAGACTTCTATACAACCAGAGGAGTCGCCCCCTGGTGGTCAGTAGAGAGAATGCAGCTTTAACACATGAAGCATAGACTTCTATACGACCAGAGGAGTCGCCCCCTGGTGGTCAGGAGAGAGAATGCAGCTTTAACACATGAAGCATAGACTTCTATACAACCAGAGGAGTCGACCCCTGGTGGTCAGTAGAGAGAATGCAGCTTTAACACATGAAGCATAGACTTCTATACAACCAGAGGAGTCGCCCCCTGGTGGTCAGTATAGAGAATGCAGCTTTAACACATGAAGCATAGACTTCTATACAACCAGAGGAGTCGCCCCCTGGTGGTCAGTAGAGAGAATGCAGCTTTAACACATGAAGCATAGACTTCTATACAACCAGAGGAGTCGCCCCCTGGTGGTCAGTATAGAGAATGCAGCTTTAACACATGAAGCATAGACTTCTATACAACCAGAGGAGTCGCCCCCTGGTGGTCAGTATAGAGAATGCAGCTTTAACACATGAAGCATAGACTTCTATACAACCAGAGGAGTCGCCCCCTGGTGGTCAGGAGAGAGAATGCAGGTTTTAAGACACGTTAGCTTGGTGTTAAGTTGCTCTTTGAACAAACAGGAAGACTGAAAGGTTAACAAAGGAGCGAGTTGTGAGGAAGACACTGAACTCTCCACCACTTTATGAATGAAATGTATCAGCCAACGATCATTTAGCTGCTGTAGCACTTTATGTTTATGCTGCTAAATATTCCCTGTTTCTGACACACTGTATTTATGTGTGTGTGTGTGTGTGTGTGAAGCATCCTGATGAGGAATGTCAGTCTGTACAGAAGAACTCTATAAAATATGCATATCATCAGTGTTTTAATGTACCCTTATTGTCAATAAATACAAACAGAACAAATGCAGTAAAAAAAAAAAACTTGTTAAGATTATCTCAATTTTAACAGTAAAAGCCATAAAATAAACCGAAGGCCATTCCGTGTTCTGATGAGGTCACCGCTCTCCAGAAGGAAACCACCAAACTGGTGATTACACCTGAGAGAGAAAGGGTGCTTCTTTGCTTCTTTCCTTCAACAAAAACTGCTGGAAAATAATGTTTTTATTTCTTCAATAAATACATTTCTGTGATTGTGGACTTAAAATATCAACGGTTTGGTCCTGTTAATGTTCAGAAACAAAGGTCTCTAGTTAATAGAAATGAAATGAGTCAAACAAAAATACTAAAAGTCAAATGATGTCTGGTGACTGTAAAGAAATCACAAATAAACGGCTTCAGCTCCTCGTCAGAAGGTGAAGAGAATATTGTAAATATGCTTTAAAAAACATGAACCGTCCCTTTAAGTGAATATTCAGTAACTATATTCTACAAATACTGAAAGGAAGAAGTTTACTTCAATAAAAGTAGAAATACTTATTGGTTTTGATATTCGGGTCGTCAATGTAACGGAGTCAATGAAACATGTTTCACATTTGCGTATTGAAGAGATCTTTGTTGATTGTTTATGTATAAAAAAAAAAAAAAATCACAAAAGTGATTGTGTTTTTAAACAAAAAGGCATGAGGATGCATCCTCTGAGGAGCACGAACGTCTGCAGTCCATCAGGATCAAAGTGGTGGATGGACTAAAACAACAACAACAACAACAACAGGCTGACAAAAGATCCGCTTCAAAAAGGTTTGAAAAATGTGCAAAACTATCTGCAAACAGGCGCTCCGGTGGAGGCTCACACGTGATTGGCCGCGCTCCGGTGGAGGCTCACACGTGATTGGCCGCGCTCCGGTGGAGGCTCACACGTGATTGGCCGCGCTCCGGTGGAGGCTCACACGTGATTGGCCGCGCTCCGGTGGAGGCTCACAGGTGATTGGCCGCGCTCCGGTGGAGGCTCACACGTGATTGGCCGCGCTCCGGTGGAGGCTCACACGTGATTGGCCGCGCTCCGGTGGAGGCTCACACGTGATTGGCCGCGCTCCGGTTGAGGCTCACACGTGATTGGCCGCGCTCCGGTGGAGGCTCACACGTGATTGGCCGCGCTCCGGTTGAGGCTCACACGTGATTGGCCGCGCTCCGGTGGAGGCTCACACGTGATTGGCCGCGCTCCGGTCGTAGGTCGCCTCCCACGCCACCGCGCCGCACGCGCAGAAGAAGTCGCGCAGGTTGCCGAGCGGCCCGCGGTCGAACGGGCTGTGCTCGTCCCCGCGGTTCTTCAGGTAGGAGATGCGGTGCCGCGACATGAACTCCCAGGTGGTGCAGTTGACGGACACCAGGTAGACGTGGCTGCCCAGCAGCACCAGCACCACCGCGGAGAACACGCCCACCACGCCCAGCGCCGCCAGCAGGAACCCGTTGGCCCGGAACCACAAGTCCCAGGAGACGCCGGGAGAGAGGCCGGACCTGGAACACGGTGACCCACAAGTATTATTACGGCTCACATTGAAGGGTTCACATTGAAGGGTTCACGTTGAAGGGTTCACATTGAAGGGTTCACATTGAAGGGTTCACATTGAAGGGTTTACGTTGAAGGGTTCACATTGAGTGTTTCACATTGAATGGTTCACATTGAAGGGTTTACGTTGAAGGGTTCACATTGAAGGGTTCAGATTGAAGGGTTCACATTGAAGGGTTCACATTGAAGGGTTCACATTGAGTGGTTCTTATTGAGTGGTTCACATTCAATGGTTCACATTGAGTATTTCACATTGAATGGTTCACATTGAGTGTTTCACATTAAATGGTTCACATTGAGTATTTCACATTGAATGGTTCACATTGAGTGGTTCACATTCAATGGTTCACATTGAGTGGTTCACATTGAGTATTTCACATTGAATGGTTCACATTGAGTGGTTCACATTGAATGGTTCACATTCAATGGTTCACATTCAATGGTTCACATTGAAGGGTTCACATTGAATGGTTCACATTGAGTGGTTCACATTGAGTGTTTCACATTCAATGGTTCACATTGAGTGGTTCACATTGAGTGTTTCACATTCAATGGTTCACATTGAGTGGTTCACATTGAATGGTTCACATTGAGTGTTTCACATTCAATGGTTCACATTGAGTGGTTCACATTGAGTGGTTCACATTGAACGTACAGAGCGACGTGCAGCGCCCACAGCAGAGCGAGCAGCTGCACCAGCAGGTAGACCATGAACCAGCGGTGGTTCCTCTCGCCCACGCAGTTCTCCATCCACGGGCAGTGGTGGTCGAAGCGGCGCACGCAGCGCTTACACGTCTGACAGTGCTTCGCTCTCATTGGCTGCTGCTTAAAAAAAGGGGGAGGGGGCAGAAAGAGAGGCGCTATTTAAAGTTGAACCGCTCTCCAGATACGATGGATAACGGCAATATGTCAAAATACTGGATTGTTTGAATGGATAGAAATGTTGACAAAACTGCATTATTATTACTAAAATAAATGAATTAAACACAAATATGAATACAATGTGTCTTAGATGTGTGTGTGTATATGTATACATATATATATATATGTATATATATACGTATATGTGTGTGTATATGTATATATATATACGTATATGTGTGTGTGTGTATATGTATATATATACGTATATGTGTGTGTGTGTATATGTATATATATACGTATATGTGTGTGTGTGTGTATATATGTATATATACTATGCAGACACGTTCCAGGGCAGACTGGAGTTACCTGCAGCAGGCAGTATCCACAGCGCCGCAGCCGAGGGGTCGACGACTGAGGAATCATTGACTCCATTTCCTCATTTGAACCCTGAACGCAACACAGAATGATGTGGGTCACGCGTCAGCACACACACACACACACACACACACACACACACACACACACACACACGCACACTGTGACGTTTGAGTGTGTTTACTGAAAAACGCACGTACTCATCACCAATGTTGTCACGTTCCCCCACTGAGCAGGCTTTGAAACGTGTGACAAGAGGTTCCATTGTGGTGAACGTCTTTGTTGTCACAGTTACATTGTTGTTGTTGTTATTATTATTATTATTATTAATGAACAGAAATACACACTCGTTCCTCACCTTCACCGTGTCGGTGAGGACGAAGCCGGGGTCCATTAAGGAAACGGCAAAGTACAAGAGCACCGACAGCATGACGAGGAGGAAGAACAGGACCGGCAGCAGCAGCTCTCCTCGCTCCTCACACCGCCGCAAGTCTGCACACACACACACACACACATACACACACATACACACACACGCATACACACACGCACACACACACACACAGAAACACACATACACACACACATACACACACACACACACACACACAGAAACACACACACACACACACACACACAGAAACACACGTACACACACACACACACGCAGAAACACACACACACACACACAGAAACACACACACACACACATACACACAGAAACACACACACGCACACACTTGACTTATTTACAGTAAAACTATTTAAAATCTTTTCCAGCATTACGTATTTTTTGCATTAAATACTTTTTTGAAGTATATTTTCCTTTCACACTTTTTACATGTTGTACCATTTTCACCTTTTTCAATGCGGGACTAGTTTTAGTACTTTTAAACAACAATAAATACATTTAAAACAACATGGCGGCATAAATACCATCCAGCTACAGAGGAGCACAACAACAACAGATGTATTGTTGTTTTGGGCCCCCGGTGCCGGTGTGTACGAGGGTACCGGGTGACGTCAGGTGACGTCACGACGACCCCGCCCGGCTGAACTCACCGGTGTTGTGCAGGAACAGGATGAGGGTGATGACCCAGGTGAGCAGGGTGTGTGTGGCCCGAACCAGGAACCCGGTCCGAAACATGTTCTGAACCATTTTAAAGGTCTTCTGTGAACACGAACACAATCAAATACATTTTAACCACGTATGTTGTTTTTAAACCGTAATAAAAAGCGTATTTTATGTCCATTTGTATCTCTGGTTCGAGGCGATCCAGCCGGGTGTCGCCACTTCCTTGTTTTGGTACGGGAGCCCGCGCGGGTCAAAAAGAAAAAAGGCGAACTGAACGGTGCGCGAAGAAAAGTCAAACGCGTCATTTTTAATAGTTAATCCTTGATGTTGTGTAATCACCACCACGGAGGATTAAAGCTGCCATTAGAATAAATAAAAATACACTTCCAGGTTTGTTTGATAATCAACAATTGTTAGTAATTAGTATTTAAAGTTATAGGATAAATATAGCGGTGTAAACGTGTATTTACCCGTATGTATAAAATGGAAATACTCAAATGCCTCTTAAATATGTACTGAAGTAAAAGTACCACACTCACATCCACTCATGTTATACAACGCTGTTTACCACTCAGTTTAATCCACTGTTTAAAGAACCTGCTGTTTTCTGTTTACATGTAATCTCCACCATGTAGGAACATAGTGATCACACACTAATCTGAATGTCCTGAAACAGTAACGCACGACTTTAAAAAGGAGACTTGTTTTTCCCTTTCTTTAAATTTGATAGAGGCATTATTAGAAGACAAAAGAAACCTTCTTGTGATAATCTGCCGTGTACAGAATCACAATTACAAAAACAAAAAAAAAGACAGACTCAGAATTACAAGAATTTGCATTTATTTGCATCAAAATGGTCCAATAAAACAAGAATAAAACTCGTTCTTTACAAAAGAATCAAAGCTCCACACCTGGATTGAAGCCCTTCCAGCGTTGATTAAAGTGCAATAAGTCGCCGTCTTTTTCAAAAGTATAAAGGTCGTGAAAGGAGAAAAAAAAGTGTGCTCTTCTGTAAATTGAACAAACATTTGCCCTTAAACCTGAGGTCAACATTAAGACATTTATACCTTTAAAAAAAAAAAAAGAAAGAAAGAAAAGGGCAAAACAACAACATCTAAACAGAACAACGAGACATAATCTGAAGATGTAACAAACGTTATTTTTCCGTCTCTCGAACCGACTCAGTGACATAATACGACTTGTTTTTTAACATTTCGACTTCCTTTAGTGTTTCACGGCCACTCACGGCGTCTCTTCCCCAAAACAAAGACTGCATTTCTTTATCAAATCTCAGATTTGGCTTTTCAGACGGGAAACACACCTCCTCCACGTTTGACAATAAAAAAAAGAAACACAATAAATACCGGACGGATGGAAATAAATACTCTGCAGCCCCGTCACCGTCCACCCACCGGGTCGGTGACGGGAATCAAACTCACGTGTGCAAAAAAAACGTATTAGGAACACAATCATTTCTTCTTAAAGAGGCAGAACTGTTTCATGAAATGTCCCAAAAGAACGCATTAATGCTGTAAATGGTACTTTGCACAAGTTAAGTCTTAATTTTTTTTTGCCGTTGTGGAGTTGCGCAACACGATTTGCTGGAGATTCATCATCTGGAAAAAACAAACAAAAAAAACAGAAGTTTTGCTCAAAATGACAGGAAGACGAAAAGAAACACGCTTGGTCCTCGATTCACTCGCATCCCTCATTGTTGATTTCGTCACCTCTCAACACTTCTTTAAAATAAACACACATAGCAGCAGTCACACGCCCGCCGTGAGCTCACAGAGATCACGGCCTCGTGTTTCGTCAGCTGACATTCACAGAATGATATAGACCCCCACGAACACCCAGAGGGGCCCTCTAAGGCCCATGGGATTCCCTAGCTTGAGCCCCGGTAGAGCAGACGGGGAGGGGGGGAGGGGGGGGTTACTCGTCACATTGAAGCTTCAAAAAGTGGCCGCGACCATTAAGAGAGGGGTCGAGTTTCAGCGCGATTTCACCCCCAGCTGCGTCTTCAGGCGCTCGTACACCACGTAGCTGATGCTGACGGCCGGGATGACTTTGAGGAAGTTGGGCGCGAGGCCCCTGTAGAGCCCCGTCGGGCCCTCGGTCCGCAAGATCTGCCCGAAGAGGCCGGACATCGTCACCTTCTGGGCGCCCTCTATCGCAGCTGGAGGGACACACAGAATATATGTATTTAAAAAAAGAGTTATATACGTCGGGTTAGAAGATTAGGAGCTTCTTGCATTGACAGGAAATCTTATTATTTTTAAAATGGTTTCACTCATTTTATCAAGTTTTTAAATGTCGATCGTCACAATGCATTGTGGGATATTGACATTGTACATTTTGCACCGTTTTCTGATTTAGAAAAGAAAACAATGGCTCGTTTAAATCTATAAATCAAACCTCTCAACACTCCTCAGAGGCATTGAGACCCTGAATGCACCGCGGGCTCACCTTGCGCCTGCATGCGGGTGCGGACCAGAGCCAGAGGGTAGCTGGCGAGCTGACCGCAGGTGCTGGACACGGTGCCGCAGGCCAGCAGGACCACCACGCCCGGGTTGGCACTGTTGGCGCTGTAATGGTCGAGGTAGTGGTTCTTCAGCGTCTGTGGGAGAGAGAAGAGAACTCAGTATTGGGTCATTCCAAACTAAATATGTGCAGCCGAGAAGATTAAAGAGCGTCGAGGTGATGAACGAAGCTGAAGAACGTAGAGTAACGTGACGCTCACCTCGTACACCGCCAGGTCGATGCCCGCGTAGGGGATGATGCCCAGCATGTTGGGGACGTAGCCTCTGTAAAACGCTCCCAGTCCTTCCCTCCTGAAGATCTGCTTGGCACAGTCGGAGATACCAGAGAACTGACCGGTCGTCCTCAGAGCGAGGCGGGTCTTCAGGACCTGGGGGGGGAGAGATATCAGCGTTAAGCCTCGAGAACTCCTCTAGGAGAAGGATTCCTGACGCCGTCGTGGTTTTTAAGTGCAGCTGGTCGTCACCTCCATGGGGTAGATGGTGCTCTGGGCGATCACTCCGGCCAGAGACCCGGCAACAAACCGCTCCCCGATGGTCAGAGTTCCCTTTTTACTGCCGATCAACTGTTTAATCTGGATGAAATAAAAAGAGAGAAAATACATTAAATACACACAAAGCATCTCGAATGATGCACGAGAGCGCGGGGAGCGGTCGCCTCGTCACACCTGCTCGTACGCCATGAACTTGAGGGCCGACTCGGGGGCGATCTTGATGACGTTCACGCCGTTGCCTCGCCACAACGACCTCGTGCCGCCCTCTTTGATCATCTGCATCATCCCGCCCACGATGCACATGTTGTTGGTTCGAGAGCCGTACACCTGGAGGAGGAGGAGGAGGTCAGTCACATACAATCATTACGCCGATTGGAGAGCTTTTTTTTTTTTTTTTTTTAAACTGGCTGGGGAAATGAAGATGCAGTTTAAAAATCGGGCCCCAAAAAACTAGACCAACGAGTTCCGTTTAATTAAAGACCAAAAGTAGAGGTTTCCCTTATCGACCGAGGCTCAAAGTCGACGCTCCACATCACAGCTGACGCACATCGGGGACATTGACACAGATCCTGGATCTGCACAGCGAGACCTTCACCCTGCCGATGACGACCAAGGCGTGACGACCTCGACGATAATCAGCCCCTGGACTCTGCCCCCCCCTCCACCTCCCAGTCTTACGCACCGCCGGTTAAACTTTAACTGGTTTACGGCCCTTTGGTAACTTTAAACCTCTTTGATTTCACCTGCGATTATGAAAGAAGCTCAATAAGAAACGTCACATTTTATGATGCAGTGAACGCATATTAAGTTTTATTGCGTTTAAAAATCTCTTGTTACGACTTTTAGAAGTCGGACAAACTGCTGATAATTCTCTACTGTCGGATATAAGAGTCTCCACAACTTCCCAAACCTGGAAACTAAACCACACGCGCCCCCCCCCCCCCCTCCCAGACTTCACTGTGGTTTTTGGTCGTCTTTACCTGCATCATGACTTTGAGGCGGTCCAGCGGGGCGGTGCAGGTCCTCGACACCACGCCGGCTCCGCCGCCCGCGACCAGGTGCCTCCACAGCATCCCGGTCTGCTTCTCCTCCACCGTGAACTCGTCGGGCACCATCAGGTTCTCGCCCACATCGAATATCTGCCAGGAAGAGGGGAAAAAAAAAAAAAAAAAAAAAAAAAGGTGAATTATTGAGTGTTAAACACGAACATGCGTAGCAGACTCTTGGGTCGACCTGCACCTGTGTCGGGGCATTTGCACGAGATGTTCAACGTGCAAACCGTCGGCTAATGTTTCATCAGCATTTTGGCTGCTCGGCCCTCCGGCTCTATTCTTAGTTCTCGTTTAGAGCGTTAAATAAATTAAAAAAACATCCCAAAGATCACTTCTCTCTCTCTACCGGCTCTCTCTCTCTCTTTTACATAACAGACAAATCCCTCCGACATAATCCTCCCGGAATGAGACCGATTTCCTTTCGTAGCTCTTAATTAGGAGCTCAATCGCTGACGCACAACTTGTGCTGGCGGAGCCCTTTCAGGGAATTTGCCCTCGACACCTTCTGTACTTTGATTTAGTTCCAGCTCCAGCGACACGCTTATCGGACGCCCTGATACAGTCATCGGTACAAACAGGACATCGTGTATGGAACAACGTTGTCGCGTAATAACCACAACGGACATTTTTTTTTTTCTGGGTCTTTTTCCCGCATCGGTTTCGTCTCAAGAAGTTCAACGAACTCTTCAGATCTTCGCCCCGTTTGGGTTCTGCGGTTCTGCAGACGTTCCCCCTGTTGGGTGAACTTACCGTGGAGTGCTTCCAGTAGAGGATGATCTCGGGAACGTTCTCGGTCTTCTCCTCCATGGGGAAGTTGCTCCAGTCGCTGCTGCCGACGGTTATCATGCCGTTCTTGTCCATGCTTTAATAAAAACAAAACAATATATTTGAGTCCCTCAGTTCAACAACCGAGATCTCAGTGGATGAAGCGGGTGAATGAATTTACCTCTTGAGGGCTTTCTCCGCATGCTGCGAGGAAATGTGCACGCCGAGGTCCTGAAGAGACTGCATGAACTCTTTAGGGTCAACGTGGCCTTGAAGGAAACAGAGACGTAAGAAAGGGAACGCATCTCCCGCTGGAGGTGAACTACGACACAACCGGAGGCCCTCGTACCTGTGTTCCTCCTGTTGAGGCTTTTCACCACCAGCTTCAGGTCCTTCTCGTAGTCCTGCAGATAGTGAACAAACTCTTCAAAGTCCAGCTGTCCATCAGAGTTATTTTCTTCCCTTTTCAAGGTTTTCTGCAAGAAAAATAGATAAAAATACACCGGAAATTAGACACAATGCTTATTTATAGACACTTGAGGGGATGGAGTCGAGTTTGAATAAAGAGGGCGGCTGCGGGACAAATAATTACATTTTATTCATGCAGGTGTGGCAACACATTTCAGTTTCAGGGAGAAACCACAACAGCAGATGACATCTTGCAGAGGTATGCAGAAGAGTCATCTCTTCTGCATACCTCATAGTTTGTGGAACAGGTAGATTAAGTTCTGAAATGTACTTTAAAAAGGTGTCATGGCCTCATTACGTCCCACTCGGAGCCAAAATGCTCACGGCTTTCTTGAATGACGTCCATTTCTCCAGAACACGAGAAGAAGGCCATCAGCTAGCCGACACCGCGGTCTATCTTTGACCTCCACTGCAGGACGACCTGCCAACTGTTCTAATCCAGTCCAAGATCAGACCTGCTGAGCGTTAAGACGAGGACGCCGGCCCCGATACCCGATCCAGCCGCCGACAGATGACTGTCGCACTGCAGCGATCATCTGCACCACATTCTGCTCCCCTCGTGCAACTACCTGCACAAGTGCATAAATGTGACTTACGGCAGTCACATTTTAAATAGTTGCTATATCTGTACAAAGTGTGCATGTCCTCGCTCTGCCCTTTTGTAATCGGAGAGAGAGCATAAGAGGCAGTTGACCTTAAGATGTCACAACTAAATCAATAATGTTGATTTAATAATCCTGTATTGCCATCAGTCAAACAGACCAGGAGAGCGCCTGGTCATTTCTTATACATGAAAACATATAGTTGACTGAATCTTTTCTTTGTCTTTTTTTTTTTTTACTTTTAGTGCTTTTGTCTCATTTACATTTAAAGTGCAACATAAATAAAAGGTTTAATGAACAAATACAATAAATTAAAGTAAAGGTAGTTAAAAGATGTATAAAAACACATTACAATAATAATTTTACCAATATACAGAACACCTTTATAATGCATCAATAGTTCCAGTCATTTTTACAAATGTATAAAATAGTAAATAATACATTTGATGCAAT